>NW_028320030.1:0-78955 GCF_062004578.1 Staurois parvus | reverse complement strand
CAGTGAGATGGGCGGTCAGTACAGGATGGCCCCCCATCTACAGATCTCTCCCGTCGGCTCCATGACGGTCACACAGACCGATATACACAGATTTGGGTTATATGGCGCAGAACACATTTTGGCCGCAATTTACAAAGAAAGAATATTTATCTGCAAACTTTTATAACAGAAATGAAGAAAAATAAAATGAGTCTTTTTTCCTTAATAAATAAGCCCCCCAGCGGTGAATAAATACCCCCAAAAGAAAGCTCTATTCCTGTGAAAAAAACAACAAATGTAACTTGGGTACAGCGTTGCATGACCGCGCAATTACCAGTTAAATTAGCGCAGTGCTGAATAGCAAAATCTGGTCTGGTCCTGAAGGGGTAAAACCTTCCGGAGGGCAAGTGGTTAACCGAGTCTGACCCACTCACCTGATGCTCCTCCCCCATATTGGATAGAGTAGTGGGAAGGTTAAAAGTGAAAGGTGTCCCCAGTAGGGAGATTTTCCTTCCCTTCCTATCATGTTGACTCAACAGGAAGTGAGAGGATCTCTCCAGTGTAAGTTTTGATTCTAATTTCTTCCTCAGGACACACCCCATTGAAGTCTATGGGATCATCCCTTGCCTGAGGACACACCCCATTGAAGTCTATGGAATCATCCCTGGCCTCAGCGCACAGCCCCATCGAAGTCTATGGGATCATCCCTGGCTTTAGCGCACAGCCCCATTGAAGTCTATGGGATCATCCCTGGACTCAGAGCACAGCCCCATTGAAGTCTATGGGATCATCCCTGGCCTCAGCGCACAGCCCCATTGAAGTCTATGGGATCATCCTGGACTCAGAGCACAGCCCCATTGAAGTCTATGGGACCATCCCTGGACTCAGAGCACAGCCCCATTGAAGTCTATGGGACCATCCCTGGACTCAGAGGCACAGCCCCATTGAAGTCTATGGGACCATCCCTGGCCTGAGGATACAGCCCCATTGAAGTCTATGGGATCATCCCTGGCTTTAGCGCACAGCCCCATTGAAGTCTATGGGACCATCCCTGTCCTGAGAACAGACCCCATTGAAGTCTATGGAATCATCCCTGGCCTGAGGATACAGCTCCATAGAAGACTATGGGACCATGCCTGGCCTCAGCAAACAGCCTCATAAAAGTCTGAGATCATCCCTGGCCTGAGGCCAAACCCCATAAAAGTCTATGGGATCATCCCTGGCCTGATGTGACAGCTCCATAGAAATCTATGGGACCATGCCTGGCCTCAGCAAACAGCCTCATAAAAGTCTATGGGACCATCCCTGGCCTGAGGCCACAGTTCCATGGAAATCTAAAGGATCATCCCTGGCCTGAGGACACAGCTCTGTAGAAGTCAATAGGATCATCCCTGGCCTCAGCAAACAGCTTCATAAAAGTCTATGGGATCATCCCTGGCCTGAGGAAACAACCCCACAGAAGTCCATAGGATCATCTATGGCCTCAGGACAACAGCCCTATAGAAGTCTATGGGATCATCCCTGGCCTGAGGATACAGCTTCATAGAAGTCTACTGGACCGTCCTGGCCTCAGCCTCATAAAAGTCTATGGGACCATCCCTGGCCAGAAGACACATCTCCATAGAAGTCTATGGGATCATCCCTGGCCTGAGGATACAGCTTCATAGAAGTCTACTGGACCGTCCCTGGCCTCAGCCTCATAAAAGTCTATGGGACCATCCCTGGCCAGAAGACACATCTCCATAGAAGTCTATGGGACCATCCCTGGCCAGAAGACACATCTCCATAGAAGTCTATGGGACCATCCCCTGGCCAGAAGACACATCTCCATAGAAGTCTATGGGACCATCCCTGGCCAGAAGACACATCTCCATAGAAGTCTATGGGACCACCGCTGGCCTCAGCGCACTGCCCCACAGAAGTCTATGGGACCACCAGACGCAGGTGCACACCGCCTGGGATCCATTCCTCCCTGCAGATACTACCTGGCTGCGCGCCCGCTGTTTTTTTTTTCTTTCTAATATTCAACAAGCTTTATTGAAAACGATGCACATTCACAAAGCCGGACTGTAGCACATCGCTCACCACCGGACCCTGTCCTACCCGGCGCCTTTCTCCCCAACGGGGCTCAATCACACCTGACTGCATGGCCACTGGGAGTAACCAGTCCCGGCACACGGCACCGTTTACTTTCTGTTACAACTTTATTGAAATGTCACAAGTGACCATTCCTGCAGCAAAGTTGCGATGATGTAGCTGCTGAGCTGAATACTTTTATCTTTTTTTTTTCCAGCTCACACCACCGCAACACAGCGGCGCCCCCCCCCCCCCCCATGTCAAAGGTTAAATGCTCCTTATTTCTAGGGGGTGAGGGTCCCCCCCCATCAAGGGTTAATTGCTCATTGTTTCAAGAGGAGGGGTGTTCCCCCACACTGAAAGGGTTAAATGTTTGCTATTTCTAGGGGTGGGGTCCCCGTACTGCAAGGGTTAAATGCTTCTTATTTCCAGAGGGCGAGCCCCCCCCCCCACGTCAAGGGTTAAATGCTTGTTGTTTCAAGGGGGGAGGGGGTCTTCCCCTATACTGAAAGGGGTAAAAGCTTATTATTTCTAGGGGGTGGGGGCTCCCCATTCTGCAAGGGCTGAATGCTCCTTACTTCTAGGGGTGGGGGCTCCCCATTCTGCAAGGGCTGAATGCTCCTTACTTCTAGGGGGTGGGGGCTCCCCATTCTGCAAGGCTGAATGCTCCTTACTTCTAGGGGGTGGGGGCTCCCCATTCTGCAAGGGCTGAATGCTCCTTACTTCTAGGGGGTGGGGGCTCCCATTCTGCAAGGGCTGAATGCTCCTTACTTCTAGGGGGTGGGGGATCCCCATTCTGCAAGGGCTGAATGCTCCTTACTTCTAGGGGGTGGGGGCTCCCCATTCTGCAAGGGCTGAATGCTCCTTACTTCTAGGGGGTGGGGCTCCCCATTCTGCAAGGGCTGAATGCTCCTTACTTCTAGGGGGTGGGGGCTCCCCATTCTGCAAGGGCTGAATGCTCCTTACTTCTAGGGGGTGGGGGCTCCCCATTCTGCAAGGGCTGAATGCTCCTTACTTCTAGGGGGTGGGGGCTCCCCATTCTGCAAGGGCTGAAGCTCCTACTTCTAGGGGGTGGGGGCTCCCCATTCTGCAAGGGCTGAATGCTCCTTACTTCTAAGGGGGTGGGGGCTCCCCATTCTGCAAGGGCTGAATGCTCCTTACTTCTAGGGGGTGGGGGCTCCCCATTCTGCAAGGGCTGAATGCTCCTTACTTCTAGGGGGTGGGGGCTCCCCATTCTGCAAGGGCTGAATGCTCCTTACTTCTAGGGGGGTGGGGGCTCCCCATTCTGCAAGGGCTGAATGCTCCTTACTTCTAGGGGGTGGGGGCTCCCCATTCTGCAAGGGCTGAATGCTCCTTACTTCTAGGGGGTGGGGGCTCCCCATTCTGCAAGGGCTGAATGCTCCTTACTTCTAGGGGGTGGGGGCTCCCCATTCTGCAAGGGCTGAATGCTCCTTACTTCTAGGGGGTGGGGGCTCCCCATTCTGCAAGGGCTGAATGCTCCTTACTTCTAGGGGGTGGGGGCCAACCACCCTGCAAGGGTTGAATGTTTGTATGGAATGAAATGGATGGAAAAAGCCTGGCAAAGCCAGGAGTGAGGGATGACACATTACCCCCCCCCCCCCCACCCCTAGGCCCAATTTACACGGGGCGATTCTGTCCATGCCTTGCGCAGGGGCGCGTTTTACCGGCACAACATGTTGCGCACATCCTGGTGCCGGCAGTCCTATTGTTGCCTATGGGACGCAGCCGCTGCTCCCAATGTGACATCTGTGTGGATGCACAGGTCCCCTCCCCTTCTTGTCCCGATCGGGAAGTGATGTTGTGATGTCACTCCCGGGTCCCCGTAGAGAGATTCCCGGCCATGTAAGCCGGTGCGATGTGCACCGCATTACATTCAGTGGAGCACAGGGGAGACATGCTGGATGCCTCAATAAAGAGAACCTGTCACCAATCTGATGACTGTCACTTTATCTTCCTATCTGATGAAAAAAAAAAAGTAAAAAAAAAAAAAAAAAAAAAAGTTACACCCAAGCACATACCATCCCCCCCTAATGAGGTCCCCCACATATACACACGTACAAAACGTAAAAGCACATGCTGGGGGCACCTACGCATGGAAACGTCGATTGCGATACACATCACATATCGCCGCGCACATCAGAGAGCGATAATTCCAGCACCAGACCTCCTCCGTACACCAAACTGATGACCTAGAAGGAGCTTTCCCCCCCTTCCGGTCCCGACGCTTTCCCCCCCTTCCGGTCCGACGCTTTCCCCCCCTTCCGGTCCGGACGCTTTCCCCCCCTTCCGGTCCGGACGCTTTCCCCCCCTTCCGGTCCGGACACTTTCCCCCCCTTCCGGTCCGGACACTTTCCCCCCCTTCCGGTCCGGACACTTTCCCCCCTTCCGGTCCGGACACTTCCCCCCTTCCGGTCCGGACACTTTCCCCCCCTTTCGGTCCGGACACTTCCCCCCCCTCCGGTCCGGACACTTTCCCCCCCTTCCAGTCCGGACACTTTCCCCCCCTTCCAGTCCGGACACTTTCCCCCCCTTCCAGTCCGGACACTTTCCCCCCCCTTCCAGGCCGGACACTTTCCCCCCCTTCCAGTCCGGACACTTTCCCCCCCCTTCCAGTCCGGACACTTTCCCCCCCTTCCAGTCCGGACACTTTCCCCCCCTTCCAGTCCGGACACTTTCCCCCCCTTCCAGTCCGGACACTTTCCCCCCCTTCCAGTCCGGACACTTTCCCCCCCTTCCAGTCCGGACACTTTCCCCCCCCTTCCAGTCCGGACACTTTCCCCCCCTTCCAGTCCGGACACTTTCCCCCCTTCCAGTCCGGACACTTTCACCCCCTTCCAGTCCGGACACTTTCCCCCCCCTTCCAGTCCGGACACTTTCCCCCCCTTCCAGTCCGGACACTTTCCCCCCCTTCCAGTCCGGACACTTTCACCCCCTTCCAGTCCAGGCCAATTTTCAGCTTTCAGCGCTATCACACTTTGAATGACAATTGCGCGGTCATGCAACACTGTATCCATATGAATTTTTTACCATTTTTTGAGACAGATAAAGCTTTATTTCGGTGGTATTTATTCATCGCTGGGATTTTTATTTTTTTTGCTATATAAATGAAAAAGGCCAAAAATTTTGAAAAAAGTGTTTTTCTTATAAAAGTTTGCAAATAAATAATATTTCATCATAAATCTCGGCCAAAATTTATTCCGTTATCTTTTTATTAAAAAAAAAAAATACACCAAATTAGTTTATAACCAAAAATTATAATTTAAACATTTTTTTTACATTTTTATTTTATTTTTTTATATTATTATTTATGTTTGTTTTTTTTTTTACACATACTGTCACCCTAGCAGCGTGGGGTCACCATGGTGACACTGTACTACTTGTGGGGGGTGACAAAGATTTTTTTTTTTTTTTTTTTTACAGCGATTGCTTTTACACCCATATAGGATGTAAAAGCAATCATTTCTCTTTCTCTGTCTGCATTCTTGCAGCCATTGAGAAATACTGTGAGAGCTGTGATTGGTCACAACTTGTCACATGGTACAAGGCTGTTGTGAATGGCCCTGTACCATGTGACCTCTGTGATCATTCACAGAATTCACACGTAGTAAGCAATGATGTCACAAGTGACATCTTGCTTACTACTTTGCATGTGATCGGGACCTCGTACAGAGGTCCCGTCCAACGATCGGTGTTTCACTGTCTCCAGAGGACACAGCGGGCACTGGATCGCGGTGCTGCATGCTCCCGGGGGGCGCGCACAACTAGAAATAGCGGGTGCCGTTTATGAACAGCAACCCGCCCCTGGAGTGCCATCGCCCCGCCCCTTTATAAACAGCAGGCGGACGGCAAGTGGTTAAGGGGTTTTCTGTCATCTTCGGACCTAAAATGATTTTTTAAACGTGCAAAAAAATGCAAAATCGGCTCTGGCAGCGAAAGGGATAAAGGATAAGCCGGACACTCCCCTTTCCTGACCAGCAGCCAATCGGTGCTCATTACACTGCAAGGTCTCTCCCCTCCCTGCTAGTCCCCGGGGGCGGGGCTGGAGACAGGCAGGAAGGGGAGGAGGAGATAAACAGCGCAATGTTACAAATATTAAACGTTTAAGTCGCCATAAAGCCCCTTTTGTTTTTAAAAGCCCCCCCAACATTCCTAATATCACCTTCGATTTAAATAAAGTTTTGGGTAAAAAATTGTTTTTTTTTTTCCCCATCTGGACAAGTAGATGGTCATGAGGGACAAGTAGATTGGGGTCCCCGATTTAGTCCCTGGACAAGTAGATGGTCATGAGGGACAAGTAGATTGGGGCCCCGATTTAGTCCCTGGACAAGTAGATGGTCATGAGGGACAAGTAGATTGGGGCCCCGATTTAGTCCCTGGACAAGTAGATGGTCATGAGGGACAAGTAGATTGGGGCCCCGATTTAGTCCCTGGACAAGTAGATGGTCATGAGGGACAAGTAGATTGGGGCCCCGATTTAGTCCCTGGACAAGTAGATGGTCATAAGGGACAAGTAGATTGGGGCCCCGATTTAGTCCCTGGACAAGTAGATGGTCATGAGGGACAAGTAGATTGGGGCCCCGATTTAGTCCCTGGACAAGTAGATGGTCATGAGGGACAAGTAGATTGGGGCCCCGATTTAGTCCCCGGACAAGTAGATGGTCATGAGGGACAAGTAGATTGGGGCCCCGATTTAGTCCCTGGACAAGTAGATGGTCATGAGGGACAAGTAGATTGGGGCCCCGATTTAGTCCCTGGACAAGTAGATGGTCATGAGGGACAAGTAGATTGGGGCCCCGATTTAGTCCCTGGACAAGTAGTTTTATTTTTTTTAATTTCCACACCTCTGCTCATGGTTGCAAGGAAAGAAAATGTCATCACCTATGGCCTGCCTAAAACGGGTCCTATGTTATTCTACTGAGCGCGCCCAAGATGGCCGCCTCGACCACAGAAGATAAAGAACTTCAAGTGCCCAGGACAAAAAGTGTATTCCAAAGTGTTTGTATTTACAGCGCGTTCGGTTTTAAGGAACGTTACAGCACACGGAAACCAGTGGATCAAACCTTAAAGGACATGACCACCTCCATGTTGACTTCGGTAGGACGTCCCAGTGTGAGGAGCACCAAGTTCTACAGAAGATCCCGCTCACACCTCATAGATCACTCATAATGTTGACATTGTGTATCTGAAAGCTAGGAGCGCTTGGAAGGAAGTCGAAATCCTGAACACTGCAAACAGACCTCAAGCTGAGAGTCTGCAGAACAAGTTTTGAATCCCCCAGCATGCTTCCCCCTCCCCCACCATGGTGTAGGTGAGCACATGGTAGGCCCTCTCTTCCACATTACCTGACAAGCAAGCCTGGCTTGCAGCAGTGTCCTGTGGAAGAGGAAGACCGGGTTGTGTGGTGCGTTGTAAGGCGACGGTGTCACCTGTTGTGGGTATACTCACTCAGTTGGGTGTTCCGGGTCATAAAAATCCCCCATTGTTGGTGGAGCAATACATTCAGCTGGAGAGGTGATGGGGGGGGTCAGAAGATCCTGGACAGAGAGACTTGATGACTCCAGATTTGGGTTGGAATGATTCCAGATGTTGGGGTGCAGAAGGTGGACTCAAACAAAACAGTTGAGAGCCAGTGGATAGACTCGAGATACGTCAGTTGAGAAGCAGCAGGTAGACTCCAGATGCTGGGGTGCAGAGGGTGGTCTCTGGATACGTCAGTTGAGAAGCAGCAGGTAGACTCCAGATGCTGGGGTGCAGAGGGTGGTCTCTGGATACGTCAGTTGAGAAGCAGCAGGTAGACTCCAGATGCTGGGGTGTAGAGGGTGGTCTCTGGATACGTCAGGTGAGAAGCAGAAGGTAGACTCCAGATGCTGGGTGTGAAGGGTGGTCTCTGGATACGTCAGGTGAGAAGCAGAAGGTAGACTCCAGATGCTGGGTGTGAAGGGTGGTCTCTGGATACGTCAGTTGAGAAGCAGCAGGTAGACTCCAGATGCTGGGTGTGAAGGGTGGTGTCTGGATACGACAGTTGAAAAGGAGCAGGTAGACTCCAAATATTGGGGTGCAGAAGGTGATCTCTGGATACGAGAGTTGAGAAGCAGCGGGTAGACTCCAAATGTTGGGGTGCAGAGGGTGGTCTCTGGGTTGAGAAGCAGCGGGTAGACTCCAGATGTTGGGGTGCAGTGGGTGGTCTCTGGATAGAACCGTGAGAAGCAGTGGGTGGACTCCAGATATTGGGACGCAAAGGTTCTTCTCTGGATATAGAACAGTTGAGAAGCAGCTGGTCAACTCCAGATGTTGGGGTGCAGAGTTGTCTCTGGATATGACAGTTGAAAAGCAGTGGGTAGGCTCCAGATACGACAGATGATGGCAATATGTAACCAAAGCTCAGGCTAGGAGACCCCAGATATTTGGGTTCAGGGCTGAAAGAAATCTGTAACTGTAAATCTGGATATATGGAGGTGACGATGAAGGTGCGTCCAGATAATGGAGATCGAGGGAAGATCGAGGGGGGGGGGGGACCTCGAATGGTAGTGAAGGAATAAGGCACCAGATATGAGGAACACTGTGAAGAAAGGACGGGTCTCTATTCTATATTGGGTGGCAGGGAGGAGGACGACTTTGACACTGGAGGAGATTCCAGGTAAGGGCTTGGAGGGAAAAATATCACCGGTGAAGATGAGTGGTGGATGTCTTGCTGGGGGGAGTCTTCTGTATCCTGGGGGCTCCCTACGTAATGGGCTTTATGAGGATGGAGTTTCAGGAGACTACTTTTGATGAAAAGATGATTATTGGAAGATCAGGGTGACAATGTGTGATGTTGGGGGTGGGTGAGATGCTAGTTTTTAGGTAATGGATGATCAGATGTTGGGGGGGGGGGGGGGTTGCCTTCTGGAAGTTCAGCAGCAGATCAGGAGGTGTCCATGGGCATTAAACGGATTGGTGGGAAGTGGGACTCTCTATATTGACAAGATGGGGCTCTTAATTGGGAGGACAAGGTCTAAGGTCTATGTTGGGGCGAGACAAGGGTCTGGGAATGCTCTAGATACGGGCGATGGTACTCTCTATACTTGGGGGGGGCAAGGGTTTTCTGTTTATTGGAAAGATGGGGTCTGGGGATTCTCTATATTGGGGGGGCGTCTTCAACTCTAGATTGGTGGCCTGGGACTCTCTATACTGGAGGGTCAGGGAGTCTTGAAATCTAGTTTGGGGGTCTTGAACCCTATATCAGACGGACGGGGGTCTTGGAAGCCTAGCTTGGGGGGGTCTTGAAGTCTCTCTACTGAAAGGACGGGAGTCTTGAAGTCTAGATTGGGGGTCTTGAACTCTAGATTTGGGGGGGATGGGGCGTCTTGAACTCTAGATTGGAGGTCTTAAACTCTATATCTGTGGTCTGGGACTCTCTGTATTTGAGGGACGGGGGGTCTGGGGCCCGTATATCGGGAAGGCTCCAATTATCGGGTGCTGAGCGGGACCCCGTAGGGTGGTACTGGGGTAAATTTCCTGGTACTGGGGGGATGGGGGAGGGTCCCAAGTGGAGTGGGGGGCAATAACAGGGGGGGAATAGGGGTAAAAGTCTCAGTTCTGGGGCCTATGGGGGTAGTAGTAGTGGCCTTGGGGGGACTAGGGTAGACTTCCTAGTATTGGGGGATGATGGGGGTAGTAGTCCTGCTGGGGGTATTATTGGAGGGAACAGGGCAGAATCCTGAGTGTAGTAGTCCTACGGAGGGGGGAGGTAGCCCCGGTGGTGATGGCGGGTAGTAGTAGTCCTGTGGGAGGAGTATTAGTCCCGGTGGCGGCCGGTAATAGTAGTCCAGGTCCGGGCAGAGCGGTCCCGGTGCTCGGGGTGGCGGGCTCGGTGCTCCCCGGTCTCAGGCCATGGTCGGCGGACGGTGCGGCCTGCTCTCTCTCGTTGTCCCCGGCCTCTCCCGCTCGGTGTGGCCGCCTGTCGGGCGGTATGGTCGGTCAGGCCTCGGCGTTCCTCTCCTCCTCCTCCTCCTCCGGCACAGGAAGAGCAGCCGGGCCGCTTCCTCCGGGGGGCTATAGAGAAGGGGGGGGGACAGGAAGAGGAATGGCGGCCGACAGAGAACTTCCTGTCTCCTGGGTAACCAGGGAGAGGAGGGTGACAACACAACCGGGGACACTGAGAGAGAGACCACCGGGGAGACGGGGGTGACACACCGACAGAGACACCGGAAACACAGCCGGGGACACCGGCTATGAGGTACATTCCTCTACAATGTGTGTCCCCCCCCGGAGAAACATCCGGGAACTTCTCCTGTTACTCCCCACAGGAGGAGAGAACTCCCCCCCCCCCCATAGATCCTCAGAGGAGAGAACTGCCCCCATAGACCCCCTAAGAAAGAACTGCCCCCCATAGGAGAAAACTGCCCCTCATAGACCCCCCCCAGAGGAGAGAACTGCCCCCCATAGACCTCCCAGAGGAGAGAACTGCCCCCCATAGACCCCCAGAGGACAGAAATTTCCCCCATAAACCCTCCCTAAGAAATTCCCCCCCATAGAAGAGAACTGCCCCCCCATAGACCCCCAGAGGAGAGAACTGCTCCCTATAAACCCCCAGAGGAGAGACTTCCCCCCATAGACCCCCCCTAAGAAAACTGCCCCCCATAGGAGAGAACTGCCTCCCCACAGCCCCCAAGAGGAGAGAACTGCCCCCATAGCCCCTGTTAGAAAGAACTGCCCCCCAGAGGAAAGAACTGCCCCTCCTAGACCCCCCCAGAGGAGAACTGCCCCCCCCCCCCCCACACATCTCCCCAGCGGAGAGAACTGCCCCCATAGACCCCCCCAGCGGAGAGAACCTGCCCCCCATAGACCCCCCCAGCAGAGAGAACTGCCCCCCATAGACCCACCAGAAGAGAGAACTGCCCCCCATAGACCCCCCAGCGGAGAGAACTGCCCGCCTAGACCCCCCAGAGGAGAGAACTGCCCCCCATAGACGCACCAGAAGAGAGAACTGCCTGCCTAGACCCTCCAGAGGAGAGAACTGCCCCCATAGATCCCGAAGAGGAGAGAAATGTCCCCCATAAACCCTCCCTAAGAAAGAAATGCCCTCCAGAGGAGAGAACTGCCCCCCCATATATCCCCCAGAGGAGAGAACTGCCCCCCATATATCCCCAGAGGAGAGAACTGCCCCCCATATATCCCCAGAGGAGAGAACTGCCCCCCATATATCCCCAGAGGAGAGAACTGCCCCCCATAGACCCCCCAGAGGAGAGAACTGCCCCCCATAGAAGAGGACTGCCCCCATATACCCTGTAGTCTGTATATCCTGTACACACAGACGAGTCCATTCTACACATTCAGGGTATTATGTTTGTTTTCTTTTAGAAATCACGTCTGATAATGATGAACACGCGGAGTGATACATTGTATACAGGATCCTGAGTCCACCTCCCCCGCCCTATTACAGGTGAGAAGCATACAGATACACCAGGCATCACTAAATGGCGGACCGCGGTCCAGACACGGACCAAGTGACAGTCCTGTCCACACCACTTGGCAGCCCGAATGGATTCCTCCTCTGACACCACTGTTATAGTCACAGCATTGCAGAGGGCGGGAGGAATGGCGGGGTGGACTCCTGTGTGTACTCGCGGCATTGCAGAGGGCGGGAGGAATGGCGGGGTGGACTCCTGTGTGTACTCGCAGCATTGCAGAGGGCAGGAGGAATGGCGGGGTGGACTCCTGTATGTACTCGTGGCATTGCAGAGGGCGGGAGGATGGCGGGGTGGACTCCTGCATGTACTCGCGGCATTGCAGAGGGCGGGAGGAATGGCGGGGTGGACTCCTGCGTGTACTCGCAGCATTGCAGAGGGCGGGAGGAATGGCGGGGTGGACTCCTGTGTGTACTCGCAGCATTGCAGAGGGCGGGAGGAATGGCGGGGTGGACTCCTGTGTGTACTCGCAGCATTGCAGAGGGCGGGAGGAATGGCGGGTGGACTCCTGTGTGTACTCGCAGCATTGCAGAGGGCGGGAGGAATGGAGGGGTGGACTCCTGTGTGTACTCGCGGCATTGCAGAGGGCGGGAGGAATGGCGGGGTGGACTCCTGTGTGTACTCGCGGCATTGCAGAGGGCGGGAGGAATGGCGGGGTGGACTCCTGTGTGTACTCGCGGCATTGCAGAGGGCGGGAGGAATGGCGGGGTGGACTCCTGTGTGTACTCGTGGCATTGCAGAGGGCGGGAGGAATGGCGGGGTGGACTCCTGTGTGTACTCGCGGCATTGCAGAGGGCGGGAGGAATGGCGGGGTGGACTCCTGTGTGTACTCGCGGCATTGCAGAGGGCGGGAGGAATGGCGGGGGTGGACTCCTGTGTGTACTCGCGGCATTGCAGAGGGCGGGAGGAATGGCGGGGTGGACTCCTGTGTGTACTCGCGGCATTGCAGAGGGCGGGAGGAATGGCGGGGTGGACTCCTGTGTGTACTCGCAGCATTGCAGAGGGCGGGGGGAATGGCGGGGTGGACTCCTGTGTGTACTCGCGGCATTGCAGAGGGCGGGAGGAATGGCGGGGTGGACTCCTGTGTGTACTCGCGGCATTGCAGAGGGCGGGAGGAATGGCGGGGTGGACTCCTGTGTGTACTCGCGGCATTGCAGAGGGCGGGAGGAATGGCGGGGTGGACTCCTGTGTGTACTCGCGGCATTGCAGAGGGCGGGAGGAATGGCGGGGTGGACTCCTGTGTGTACTCGCGGCATTGCAGAGGGCGGGAGGAATGGCGGGGTGGACTCCTGTGTGTACTCGCGGCATTGCAGAGGGCGGGGGGAATGGCGGGGTGGACTCCTGTGTATACTCGCGGCATTGCAGAGGGCGGGGTGGACTCCTGTGTGTACTCGCGGCATTGCAGAGGGCGGGAGGAATGGCGGGGTGGACTCCTGTGTGTACTCGCAGCATTGCAGAGGGCGGGGGGAATGGCGGGGTGGACTCCTGTGTATACTCGCGGCATTGTAGAGGGCGGGAGGAATGGCGGGGTGGACTCCTGTGTGTACTCGCGGCATTGCAGAGGGCGGGGGGAATGGCGGGGTGGACTCCTGTGTATACTCGCGGCATTGCAGAGGGCGGGGTGGACTCCTGTGTGTACTCGCGGCATTGCAGAGGGCGGGAGGAATGGCGGGGTGGACTCCTGTGTGTACTCGCAGCATTGCAGAGGGCGGGGGGAATGGCGGGGTGGACTCCTGTGTGTACTCGCAGCATTGCAGAGGGTGGGGGGAGCGGGAGCTGCCCAACCTTTCATATTAAGTGTGAATACAGAATGTATCGGTGTGAATACACAATGTTTCGGTGTGAATGTACAATGTATCGGTGTGAATGTACAATGTATCGGTGTGAATACACAATGTATCTGTGTGAATATACAATGTATCTGTGTGAATGTACAATGTTTCGGTGTGAATGTACAATGTTTCGGTGTGAATGTACAATGTTTCGGTGTGAATGTACAATGTATCTGTGTGAATGTACAATGTATCGGTGTGAATGTACAATGTATCTGTGTGAATGTACAATGTTTCGGTGTGAATGTACAATGTATCTGTGTGGAAATGTTGTGCCCCAAGTTCAGAAATGGAAATAAATTGTAACATTGTACTAGAAGGAGATGGTTGTGTGAATGACGGCGCACTGAGGATGTCTTCATCCATTCACAATATTTCTCTCTGCATTCGTAGAACAATCTCCCTCCCCGAAGTGTTAACTTGTGAAAAAGAAATTGCAGTAAAACAACCTAAAAATAACACCGGACTTAAATGATAAATATCGCAAAACATAAATATTGAACGCGTTTGTTAGATAACACATGGGGGGGGAGGGGGGGTTAGTGAATCGACTACTTTCGAGATGAATACTACATGAGTTATTTTTGACTCATGTAGTAACATGAGTAAACATTCACACGACATTCACCTGAATTGACCCCGGGAGTGGGACAAGGGACGTCCTTTAATTAACACCAGGCTCACATTTGTGCAATCCAGGAACTCGTCAAAGTCCCCGCAGCACTCAGCACATTCCCGCAGCACTCAGCACATTCCCGCAGCACTCAGCACATTCCCGCAGCACTCAGAGCGATCCCGCAGCACTCAGCGCGTTCCCGCAGCACTCAGCACGGTCTCTCAGCACTCAGCGCGTTCCCGCAGCACTCAGCACGTTCCCGCAGCACTCAGCACGTTCCCGCAGCACTCAGCACGTTCCCGCAGCACTCAGCGCGGTCCCGCAGCACTCAGCACGTTCCCGCAGCACTCAGCACGGTCTCGCAGCACTCAGCACGGTCTCGCAGCACTCAGCGCGTTCCCGCAGCACTCAACGCGTTCCCGCAGCACTCAGCACGTTCCTGCAGCACTCAGCACGGTCTCGCAGCACTCAGCGCGTTCCCGCAGCACTCAGCGCGTTCCCGCAGCACTCAGCACGTTCCCGCAGCACTCAGCACGTTCCCGCAGAACTCAGCACGTTCCCGCAGCACTCAGCACGTTCCCGCAGCACTCAGCACGTTCCCGCAGCACTCAGCACGTTCCCGCAGCACTCAGCACGTTCCCGCAGTACTCAGCGCGGTCCCGCAGAACTCAGAGGGGTCATGTGTTCAAATGCAACGCAATGTAGCATGCCAAAAAAAAATGCGACGATGCAGGTGCTGCCGCATCGCACAAATGTGAACCCAGTTTAAAGCCGGAGGACTTTGTTACCCGGTGATAGACGTTCACGGGAATTAGGCGGATTGGGGTGGGACCTATGGTGTCACCGGTGACCTAGTCATTTATGGCCAGTCTAAGGTGTCAGTAGCGGGATCACCCCAGCACAGCTCCCAGTGACACCCAACTACTTACGGCCATTTTATTACCAAATGATGGATTCCCTCTAAGGGCCGTGTCTTGTCAGCGATCCTGTCAATGGCGGCAACTCTCCAGCGACTGGGTCACTTACCTGGACCTATGGTGTCACCGGTGATCTGCAACCTTTCAGCAAGTGAATGAGAGATGGCGTAGGCACAGGTGAGGGGTCTCTTCATTACCAAATGATGGATTCCATCTAAGGACCGTGTCTTGTCAGCGATCCTGTCAATGGCAGCAACTCTCCAGCGACTGGGTCACTTACCTGGACCTATGGTGTCACCGGTGATCTGCAACCTTTCAGCAAGTGAATGAGCGATGGCGTAGGCACAGGTGAGGGGTCTCTTCATTACCAAATGATGGATTCCATCTAAGGGCCATGTTTTGTCAATGGTGGCAACTCTCCAGCGACTGGGTCACTTACCTGGACCTATGGTGTCACCGGTGACCTAGTCATTTATGGCCAGTCTAAGGTGCCAGTAGCGGGATCACCCCAGCACAGCTCCCAGTGACACCCAACTACTACGACCATTTTATTACCAAATCATGGATTCCCTCTAAGCTCTGTGTCTTGTCAACGATCCTGTCAGTGGCGGCAACTCTCTAGGAGATCACTTACCTGAACCTATGGTGTCACCGGTGATCTGCAACCTTTCACCAAGTGAATGAGTGATGGCAAAGGTGCAGGTGATGGGTCTCTTCCAGGGGCGGACTGACAACTCATGGAGCCCCCCGGGCAATAGGGGATCATGGGGCCCCTGTGTCCTCGCCCACACTCAAAGCACACCCAAAAAGCCTATAAAAAAGGTACCAGGGGCATTTCATGGGGCCCGCTACTGACCCCGGGCCCCTCGGGCAGTGCCCGAGTGCTCGAATGGTCAGTCCGCCCCTGGTCTCTTCATTACCAAATCATGGATTCCCTCTAAGGGCCGTGTCTTGTCAACGATCCTGTCAACGGCGGCAACTCTCTAGGAGATCACTTACCTGGACCTATGGTGTCACCGGTGATCTGCAACCTTTCGGCAAGCGCATGAGGGATGGCGTAGGCGCAGGTGAGGGGTCTCTTCAGCATCCCATTGTCCTCACCAACATGGACCAAGAGCCGGCCATAGATGGATCGAATCTCAGCTAGTTCAGCTGGAACCGGCCAAGATCTCATCCATCCATGGTCAGGCTGGTTGTACTGAAGTCCATCCATTGATCGACTTCTACGCAACCGATCTGTTGGTGGGCTGTGATGGAGACCTGCTAACCTGAAACATTTACAGAGGGCTTCTGATTGGATACTGTGAGCAACGCAGGCGGTCCTGTCTTCATCGGTCCCCTCTGTTCTCCTCAGGTGCTTCATTCATACGACAGGAGATGTCTTCGATGTGGCTTCAGGTTGGACAGTGCGGCAACCAGATCGGCCAGGAGTGGTGGCAGATCCTCACCAACAACGCCGCCGAAACCGACCGGTAAGTAAAGATAACGAACGTAGTCTGCTGTTGCACCTCCCAGTTCAGCACTTTTCTAACAAATTCATCCCAGACCACGTTGCAAAAATGAACACGCCCCAGTGAAAGCCTTAGGAGCAAACTTTAGACACCAAAATTCTAACGAATGAGAATCCAACTCCAAGTGAGACTAATTCACATTCAACAGGTGTCCAGCAGACAGGTGATTATAAAAGGGGCGTGACTTAGCGAAGCCCCTCCCATTTCATGCTGTCAGCAGCGGCACCACATGGAGGAGAAATGTCACAAGGCCCGAGAAAGAGAATCATTTCTTTACACAAGAAAGGTGAAGGCTACAAGAAGATCCGCAACTTACTTATCGGTCAGAATACTGGAGCAAAAGTGATACAAAGATGGAACCGCAACCATCTCACAGAGACGTCCAGGCTGTCCACGGAAGTTAATCCTAATGAACAAGAATTCAACTCCAGGCGAGTCTAATTATTCATCCAACAGGTGTCTAGCAGACAGGTGATTATAAAAGGGGTGTGACTTAGCGAAGCCCCTCCCATTTCATGCTGTCAGCAGCGGCACCACATGGAGGAGAAATGTCACAAGGCCCGAGAAAGAGAATCATTTCTTTACACAAGAAAGGTGAAAGCTACAAGATCAGCAAAGCTTTACTTATCAGTCAGAATACTGGAGCAAAAGTGATACAAAGATGGAACCGCAACCATCTCACAGAGACGTCTAGGCCGTCCACGGAAATTAACACCTCGACAGGAGCGTCTCCTGATGGGAAGGGTTGATGAAAATTGCCATGCAGTTCGCTAAAGAAGTAGAAAGCCAAACTGGGGTGATTATTTCCCGTGACACCATACGGCGTACACTGCAGAGGAATGGCATGCATGGGTGTCATCCTCGAAGGAGGCCCATGTGCAAAAAAGCCCACCTAGAATTTGGTATGGCCCATGCTGAAAAAGAAGAAGACTGTGGAGTGATGAGACCAAGATAAATGTTTTTGGAGCTGATGGCTTCAGAACTGTATGCGGTCACAATGGTGAAGAGTACAAAGGAAAATGCATGGTGCCTACTGTGAAGCATGGTGGTGGCAGTGTCCTTCTGTGGGGCTGCTGGTGTTGGGAGGTGCATTTCATTGATGGTGTCATGAATTCACAGATGTACGGCTCTATATTGAAAGAGAAGATGCCGCCATCACTCCGTGCCCTCGGTCATCCGGCACTTTTCTGACATGACAACGATCCAAGACCCCAAAGTCACTGATGTATTTCTGAAGAAGAACCGGGTGCAAGGGATTCCGTGGCCAAGTACGTCTCCTGATCTGAGCCCAATCCAACACCTATGGGGGATTCTGAAGAGACCAGCACAAAGCAAGGTCCATAAAGACATGGAGGAGCCAGTTTGGGGTGGAGGAACTTGACTGTCCTGCACAGAGTCCTGACCTCAACCCCATAGAACACCTTTGGGATGAATTAGAGCGGAGACTGCAAGCCAGGCCCCCTCCCCCGACATCAGTGCCTGACCTGACAAATGTGCTTCTGGAAGAATGGTCCAACCTTCCCATAGACACCCTCCTAAACCTTGTGGGGGGCCTTCCCAGAAGAGTTGAAGCTGTTATAGCTGCAAAGGGCGGGGCCAACTCAATATTGAACCCTACGGACTAAGACTGGGGGGCCATTAAAGGTCATGTGTGTGGGAAAGGGCGGGGCCAACTCAATATTGAACCCTACGGACTAATGCCGGCCATAGACGGGTCTTTTTTTATAAAAAAAAAACAAAAAATTGGTCGTTTGACCAACGTTACACCAATGGTAAAAAAAAATTGGCCGATTTTTGTCCTGTCTACGGCCGGCATTTAATTACTTCTGTCCCTGCAGAGAGCTCCGCTATTATATTTGACATGAAAAAGTCTTGCAGTTGCAACAATGTATCCATTTGTATCCATTTCGGATACAGATGGTTTTATTTGGATACAAATAGATACATTGTTGCAACCGCAAGACTTTTTCATATAAAATATAATAGCGGACTGGAATTTTTCTTCTTTCCTTCCTTCCTTCCTTCCTTCTTCTTCTTCCTTCTTTCTCCTTCTTCTTCCTACTTCTTCTTTCTTCTTCTTCTTCTCTTCTTCCCTTCTTCCTTCTTTCTTCTTTCTTCTTCCTTCTTTCTGCTTCTTCTTCTTCTTCTTCTTCTTCTTCCCTTCTTCCTTCTTTCTTCTTCTTCTTCTTCTTCTTCCTTCTTCTTTCTTCTTCTTCTTCCTTCTTTCTCCTTCTTTCTTCTTTCTTCTTCTTCTTCTTCCTTCTTTCTTCTTCTTCTTCTTCTTCTTCTTCTTCTTCTTCTTCTTCTTCTTCCTTCTTTCTTCTTCTTTCTTCTTCTTCTTCTTCTTCTTCTTCTTCTTCCTTCTTTCTTCTTTCTTCTTCTTCTTCTTCTTCTTCTTCTTTCTTTCTTCTTTCTTCTTCTTCTTCTTCTTCTTCTTCTTTCTTCTTTCTTCTTTCTTCTTTCTTCTTTCTTCTTTCTTCTTTCTTCTTCTTTCTTCTTCTTTCTTCTTCTTCTTCACTTCTTCCCTTCTTTCTTCTTCTTCTTCCTTCTTCTTCTTCTTCTTCTTCCTTCTTTCTCCTTCTTCTTCTTCTTCTTTCTTCTTCCTACTTCTTCCTTCTTTTTCCTTCTTCCTACTTCTACTTCCTTCTTCTTCTTTCTTCCCTCTTCTTCTTCCCTTCTTCCTTCTTCTTCCTTCTTTCTTCCTTCTTCTTCTTCTTCTTCTTTCTTCTTCTCCTTCTTCTTTCTTCCTTCTTCTTCTTCTCCCTATTCTTCTTTCTTCTTCCTTCTTCCCTTCTTCCTTCTTTCTTCCTCCTTCTTCTTCCTTCTTTCTTCCTCCTTCTTCTTCTTCCCTTCTTCTTCTTCCCTTCTTCCTCTTCTTCTTCCCTTCTTCCTCTTCTTCTTCCCTTCTTCCTTCTTTCTTTCTTCTCCTTCTTATTTCTTCTTCTCCTTCTTCTTTCTTCTTCTCCTTCTTCTTTCTTCCTTCTTCTTTCTTCTCCTTCTTCTTCTTTCTTCTTCCTTCCTCTTCTTCTTTCTTCTTCTTCTTCTACTTCCTCTTCTTCCTTCTTTCTTCTTCTTCTCCTTCTTCTTCTACTTTTTCTTCTTTCTTCTTCCCCTTCTTCTCCTCCTCCTTCTTCTTCTTCTTCTTCTTCTTCTCCTTCTCCTTCCTCTTCTTCTTCATTCTTCTTCTTCTCCTTCTCCTTCTTCTTCTTCCTCTTCTTCTTCTTTATTCTTCCTCTTCTTTATTCTTCCTCTTCTTCTTCTTTCTGCTTCTTCTTCCTCTTCTTTCTTCTTCCTCTTCTTTCTTCTTCTTCCTTCTTTCTTCTTCTTCTTCTTCCTGGTCACGGCTCATGCGCAGACTTTTTATCAGTAAAACGTTCGGCCGATTTGCCCATCATTGCCGGGAAAATCGGCTGATCGTCAAAATCGGCCGCGAATTCCAACTTTACTGATAAAAAATGTGCCAAAACGGCCGACCAATTAACCCACTAATGGTGCAAAAATCGGCCGATTTTCGACCCGTCTATGGCCATTATAGTCCATGTGCGTGGAAAGGCCGGCGGCCCGATACTTGGGTAAGGGGGTCTCCAAACTGTGGCCCTCCAGTTGTTGAGGAACTGCAAGTCCCATGAGGCCCGCAAGACTCTGACAGTCACAGGCAAGACTCCAAGAGGCATGATGGGACTTGTAGTGCTTCAGCAGCTGGAGGGCCAACTCAATATTGACCCCTACGGACTAATACTGGGAGGCCATGAAAGGTAATGTGTGTGGGAAGGCCAGCCGACCAATATTGGGGGCAAAGGGCCGCATGTGGCCCTCGAGCCGCAGGTTGGGCACCAGGGTTGCATTGCATGATGGGTCATTTCCTTCCTCTCCCCAGATATCCGTATTTCTCGCGAGACAGGCTGATTAATGCGATCTGCGTCGACAGCGAAACAAAAGTCATTAGGAGGTTGCGGCAACAAGTGAAGAAAGGGTGAGTGACTACAGCAGAGCCGGGGGTGCAAATGTACAATTCTATCTGGGACATAAGAGCTAGCAATCTATTTAAGACAGACCCGGGAACTCAGCACAGGGATGGTGGGAACCCCTCATAATGGGCACAGCGGGCATACAGACCCGGGAACTCAGCACAGGGATGGTGGGAACCCCTCATAATGGGCACAGCGGGCGTACAGACCCAGGAACTCAGCACAGGGATGGTGGGAACCCTTCATAATGGACACAGCGGGCGTACAGACCCGGGAACTCAGCACAGGGATGGTGGGAACCCCTCATAATGGGCACAGCGGGCGTACAGACCCGGGAACTCAGCACAGGGATGGTGGGAACCCCTCATAATGGGCACAGCGGGCGTACAGACCCGGGAACTCAGCACAGGGATGGTGGGAACACAATAGAGTTCTCAAGAGGTAGAAGAAACTGAAGTTTACCTCTCCAGTGTCCACAAATTTACAATGTACAGTCTGATCACTGGGGGAGGGGACTGAGGAAATGCCTCCTCCTGCCTGCAGCAGACTGATGACATCATCCCAGCGTAGGCGGAGTCCCTGACTGGAGCTGAAGGAACGCTTACCGATAAATGTGGAGCTTCTTTTCTATGTATCATGTTACATTGTGACATGTCAGGAGTTCATGGGAGCATGATGAGGGGGCGGGACCAAACCGCACTGTGTGTGTCAATAGATGGGGGCGGGACCAAACCGCACTGTGTGTGTCAATAGACGGGGGGTGGGACCAAACCGTACTGTGTGTGTCAATAGATGGGGGCGGGACCAATCCGCACTGTGTGTGTCAATAGACGGGGGGCGGGACCAAACCGTACTGTGTGTGTCAATAGACGGGGGGCGGGACCAATCCGCACTGGGTGTGTCAATAGACCGGGGGGGCGGGACCAATCCGCACTGTGTGTGTCAATAGATGGGGGGCGGGACCAATCTGCACTGTCTGTGTCAATAGACGGGGGGCGGGACCAATCCGCACTGTGTGTGTCAATAGACGAGGGGCGGGACCAAACTGCAACGGGGGGCGGGACCAATCCGCACTGTGTGTGTCAATAGACGGGGGGCGGGACCAAACCGCACTGTGTGTGTCAATAGACGGGGGTGGGACCAAACCGCACTGTGTGTGTCAATAGACGAGGGGCGGGACCAAACTGCAACGGGGGGTGGGACCAAACCGCACTGTGTGTGTCAATAGACGCACACAGCCCAGCCCGCACAAATGCAGCCGGTTTGTATCTGGCGTTCTCCTTACGTATCGCGCTGTAATCGCTGCCTCTTTCCTCCGCAGACACTTCAGAGACGCCAACGTCATCGTGGGGCAGAGAGGACGAGGAAACAACTGGGCCTGCGGTGAGTACCCGGTGCAATTTGGGAACTGAAATCCCATCTAATGAATGTGAATGTCGGCGTTTTAACACGTTCGATTTGCTGCAACGCAATTTCTAAAGTAGTTCTTGGGTGACTTTTTCTGCATTTTTGTTGCGATTTCACATACATAGAATAGAATGGAAGTCGCTCTGCAAATTGCAAGAAATTGCTGAAAATCTTCACCAGTTGCAATAGCGGCCAGTCATACCACTGCGATTCGGGGATTGAAATCTCATCTAATGAATGTCGGCGTCGTAACGTGCGATTTGCTGCAACGCGATTTCTGAAGTAGTTCTTGCATGACGTTCCGGTGCATTTTGATGCTTTTTTGGCATGTTCCGGTGCATTCTTGGCACAATCTGGTGCGTTTTTATGTGTTTTTGGCATGTTCCTGTGCATTTTTGGCACATTCTGGTACATTTTGATGTGTTTTTGGCATGTTCTGGTGCGTTTCTGGCACATTCCGGTGCGTTTTGATGTGGTTTTGGCATGTTCTGGAGTTTTTTTGGCACATTCCAGTGTGTTTTGATGCGGTTTTGGCACGTTCTGGTGCGTTTTGATGCAGTTTTGGCACATTCTGGTGCATTTTTTGGCACATTTCGATGCGTTTTGATGTGCTCCGGTGCATTTTGGCATGTTCAAGATTGTTTCTGGCACATACTGGTGCGTTTTGATGCGGTTTTAGCACATTCCGGTGCATTTTTGGCACACTCCGGTGCGTGTTGATGTGCTCTGGTGTGTTTTTGGCACGTTCCAGTGCGTTTTTATGTGTTTTTGGCATGTTCTGGATTGTTTCTGGCACATTCCAGTACATTTTTGGCCCATGCCTGATGAAGGGGTCCTGCGACACTCTGAAACGTTGCTTTGCTGTAACTATGTGATCGCTTATTGAAGCTTTTGGATCCGTATCGCAGATCCTGGGTGTGCTGCTGACACTCTTTCTGGTGCGTTTTTTTTTACGTGTAACGCCAGTCCTGCTGTGTATCCCGGGCTCTGTTGGCCTGTCTGTGGGCCGGGGGGGCTGACATGGCGGGTGCTACTGAGGAGAGAGGAGAATGGACACGCTTCCAATCTCCTCCCCTCCTAAATTGTAAAAAGTGCGATTTGGGACTTGAAATCGCATCTATCGAATGTGAATGTCGGCGCCTTAACACGTGCGATTTGATGCGGCGCCATTTCTGATGTAGTTCTTGCGTGACTTTTTCTGCAGTTTTGTTGCAATTTCACATACACAGAATATCATGGAAAATGCAAAAATTAAATCACTGAAAATCTTCACAAGTTGCAATAATGTCTTCAGAAATCGCACACAAATCGCAGCGGTGTGACCGGTGACTAATGCAGGCCATAGACAGGCCAATTTTCGCACCATTAGTGGGTTAATTGGTTTTTCGGGGTTTTGGTACATTTTATTTCATCGGTAAAGTTGGAAAAAAAATCATCCGATTTTGACGATCGACCAATTTTCCCGGCAATGATGGGCAAATCGGCCGATCGTTTTACAGATAAAAAATCTGCGCATGAGCCGTGACCTGGAAGAAGAAGAAGAAGAATTCCAGTCCGCTATTATATTTGACATGAAAGTCTTGCGGTTGCAACAATGTATCCATTTGTGTCCGAATAAAAACATCTGTATCTGAAATGGATACAAATGGATACATTGTTGCAACCGCAAGACTTTTCATATTAAATATAATAGCGGTAATGGTAATGTCGGCCAATCGAACGACTGAATTTTCGTTTTTTCTTTTGTATAAAAAACGGCCGGTTTTCGACCCGTCTATGGCCTGCATTAGATGTGACTTTTGAGAGTTTACACTGCAGTCTGTGGTGCTCGAGTCGCATAAAAGTCACACCAAAGCAGTCCTCGCGTGACTTTTTCTGCAGTTTTGTTGCGTTTTCACATACATAGAATATAATGGAAATCGTGCCACAAATCGCAAGAAATCGCTGAAAATCTTCACAAGTCGCAATAAGGTCTTCAGAAATTGCAGCTGAAATTGCAAACAAATCGCAGCGGTGTGACCGATGACTATGAGGAGGGGTGGCTGTGCTCCCGGTACACAACGGGGGCACCATTTTGGGTTTTTTTTTTTTTTTTTCGCTCTCCCCGGACCCCGCAATCACTATATCCGCTCTCCCCGGACCCCGCATTCACTATATCCGCTCACCCCGGACCCCGCATTCACTATATCCGCTCTCCCCGGACCCCGCATTCACTATATCCGCTCTCCCCGGACCCCGCATTCACTATATCCGCTCTCCCCGGACCCCGCATTCACTATATCCGCTCTCCCCGGACCCCGCATTCCCTATATCCGCTCTCCCCGGACCCCGCATTCACTATATCCGCTCTCCCCGGACCCCGCATTCACTATATCCGCTCTCCCCGGACCCCGCATTCACTATATCCGCTCTCCCCGGACCCCGCATTCACTATATCCGCTCTCCCCGGACCCCGCATTCACTATATCCTCTCTCCCCGGACCCCGCATTCACTATATCCGCTCTCCCCGGACCCCGCATTCACTATATCCGCTCTCCCCGGACCCCGCATTCACTATATCCGCTCTCCCCGGACCCCGCATTCACTATATCCGCTCTCCCCGGACCCCGCATTCACTATATCCGCTCTCCCCGGACCCCGCATTCACTATATCCGCTCTCCCCGGACCCCGCATTCACTATATCCGCTCTCCCCGGACCCCGCATTCACTATATCCTCTCTCCCCGGACCCCGCATTCACTATATCCGCTCTCCCCGGACCCCGCATTCACTATATCCGCTCTCCCCGGACCCCGCATTCACTATATCCGCTCTCCCTGGACCCCGCATTCACTATATCCGCTCTCCCCGGACCCCGCATTCACTATATCCGCTCTCCCCGGACCCCGCATTCACTATATCCTCTCTCCCCGGACCCCGCATTCACTATATCCGCTCTCCCCGGACCCCGCATTCACTATATCCGCTCTCCCCGGACCCCACATTCACTATATCAGGTCTCCCCGGACCCTGCATTCACTATATCCGCTCTCCCCGGACCCCGCATTCACTATATCCGCTCTCCCCGGACCCCGCATTCACCATATCCGCTCTCCCCGGACCCCGCATTCACCATATCCGCTCTCCCCGGACCCCGCATTCACCATATCCGCTCTCCCCGGACCCCGCATTCACCATATCCGCTCTCCCCGGACCCCGCATTCACCATATCCGCTCTCCCCGGACCCCGCATTCACTATATCCGCTCTCCCCGGACCCCGCATTCACTATATCCGCTCTCCCCGGACCCCGCATTCACTATATCCGCTCTCCCCGGACCCCGCATTCACTATATCCGCTCCCCCCGACCCCGCATTCACCATATCCGCTCTCCCCGGACCCCGCATTCACCATATCCGCTCTCCCCGGACCCCGCATTCACTATATCCGCTCTCCCCGGACCCCGCATTCCCTATATCCGCTCTCCCCGGACCCCGCATTCACTATATCCGCTCTCCCCGGACCCCGCATTCACTATATCCGCTCTCCCCGGACCCCGCATTCACTATATACGCTCTCCCCGGACCCCGCATTCCCTATATCCGCTCTCCCCGGACCCCGCATTCACTATATCCGCTCTCCCCGGACCCCGCATTCACTATATCCGCTCTCCCTGGACCCCGCATTCACTATATCCGCTCCCCCCGGACCCCGCATTCACTATATCCGCTCCCCCCGGACCCCGCATTCACTATATCCGCTCTCCCCGGACCCCGCATTCACTATATCCGCTCTCCCCGGACCCCGCATTCACTATATCCGCTCTCCCCGGACCCCGCATTCACTATATCCGCTCCCCCCGACCCCGCATTCACTATATCCGCTCTCCTCGGACCCCGCATTCACTATATCCGCTCCCCCCGACCCCGCATTCACTATATCCGCTCTCCCCGGACCCCGCATTCACTATATCCGCTCTCCCCGGACCCCGCAATCACTATATCCGCTCTCCCCGGACCCCGCAATCACTATATCCGCTCTCCCCGGACCCCGCATTCACTATATCCGCTCTCCCCGGACCCCGCATTCCCTATATCCGCTCTCCCCGGACCCCGCATTCACTATATCCGCTCTCCCCGGACCCCGCATTCCCTATATCCTCTCTCCCCGGACCCCGCATTCACTATATCCGCTCTCCCCAGACCCCGCATTCACTATATCCCCTCTCCCCGGATCCCGGGGCAACAAGAAAAAAAAGAGCAACGCAAATCGCACTGCAGAACCGGATCAAACTGCATAGCTGTGAACTGCGCCTTAGTAAATATAAACTACTAAATCTCTTTTCTCCTCAGCCGTATATAGCAGTCATGACTTCTATCAGTGTTCAGCAGGGCGCTGGTTAAAGCTTGTAGGAGGAGTTTTCTTTTCTGCTCTAGGAAGATGCAGGACCCCTGACCCTCTGTCTGGACAGCGCTGATTGGCCCTGTGCTGATCACAAGTATTGAAAAAAAAAAAAAACATCACTAGCATTACACACTAAACTGAGCATGCGCAGAAGGGCTACGGGTTCATTCTGTCTTATCAGGAGATAAGACGTGGACATTTGAACAAGAGAAGGAACAGAGAGGACAGGATCAAACAGCCTTTATTTGCACAGTGCGGAGGATTAACCCCTTAGGTCGCACAGTGAGTATACCCAGCATGCTTCACTGCATCTACAGACTGATTGTACTGCTAGGATTCCACGGCACGAAACAAAAATCTCGGGAGCTCTTTATTACCAATAGGAATCCTGTTTGTTGGCCAGCATTATGAAAGCCGGTCTGTGATTGGCTGTGGTCGGTGCTCTCGGTACACGTATTTGACGTTCCGTTCCTGTCGCCCCCCCCAGGGTTCCGTGACGTGGGGACGGATCGGAGTCTGCTGGAGCGGACGATGGAGGGTTTCCGCAGGGAGGTGGAGAGGAGAGACTGCTACAGCGGCACGGTGATCCTGCACAGCCTGTGTGGCGGCACCGGCTCCGGTACGTACACCAACCGTCTGCTGTGGGCGGGTCCAGGGGAGGGAATGAGATCAATCGCCGATCCGCCTTCTGTATCACCGCCATACACATAAAGACCGGGACACTTCTGTCCGCTTCCGTTGGTGGCAGTAAAATCTGCAGCAGATTTCAGGGCTTCACGTACCGTGACCATACACATCACAAACCGATAGAACTACTCTGAATATTAGTATGTCTGCAGTCTCTGACCGTCTCCTGTAGTATGTCTGCAGTCTCTGACCGTCTCCTGTAGTATGTCTGCAGTCTCTGACCGTCTCCTGTACTATGTCCGCAGTCTCTGACCGTCTCCTTACTATGTCTGCAGTCTCTGACCGTCTCCTGTAGTATGTCTGCAGTCTCTGACCGTCTCCTGTAGTATGTCTGCAGTCTCTGACCGTCTCCTGTACTATGTCTGCAGTCTCTGACCGTCTCCTGTACTATGTCTGCAGTCTCTGACCGTCTCCTGTACCATGTCTGCAGTCTCTGACCGTCTCCTGTACCATGTCTGCAGTCTCTGACCGTCTCCTGTAGTATGTCTGCAGTCTCTGACAGTCTCCTGTACCATGTCTGCAGTCTCTGACCGTCTCCTGTACTATGTCTGCAGTCTCTGACCGTCTCCTGTACTATGTCTGCAGTCTCTGACCGTCTCCTGTACCATGTCTGCAGTCTCTGACCGTCTCCTGTACCATGTCTGCAGTCTCTGACCGTCTCCTGTACCATGTCTGCAGTCTCTTGACCGTCTCCTGTACTATGTCCGCAGTCTCTGACCGTCTCCTGTACTATGTCCGCAGTCTCTGACCATCTCCTGTACTTTGTCTACAGTCTCTGACGTCTCCTGTACTATGTCCGCAGTCTCTGACCGTCTCCTGTACTATGTCTGCAGTCTCTGACCGTCTCCTGTACCATGTCTGCAGTCTCTGACCGTCTCGTGTACTATGTCTGCAGTCTCTGACCGTCTCCTGTACTATGTCTGCAGTCTCTGACCGTCTCCTGTACTATGTCTGCAGTCTCTGACCGTCTCCTGTACTATGTCTGCAGTCTCTGACGTCTCCTGTACTATGTCCGCAGTCTCCGGTCATCTCCTGTACTGTGTCCGCAGTCTCTGACCATCTCCTGTACTGTGTCCGCAGTCTCCGGTCATCTCCTGTACTGTGTCCGCAGTCTCTGGTCATCTCCTGTACTATGTCCGCAGTCTCTGGTCATCTCCTGTACTATGTCCGCAGTCTCTGGTCATCTCCTGTACTGTGTCCGCAGTCTCTGGTCATCTCCTGCACTATGTCTGCAGTCTCTGACCGTCTCCGGTACAATGTCTGCAGTCTCTGACCGTCTCCTGTAGTATGGTACTATGTCCGCAGTCTCTGACCGTCTCCTGTACTATGTCCGCAGTCTCTGACCGTCTCCTGCACTATGTCCGCAGTGTCTGACCGTCTCCTGTAGTAGGTCTGCAGTCTCTGACCGTCTCCTGTAGTATGTCTGCAGTCTCTGACCGTCTCCTGTAGTATGTCTGCAGTCTCTGACCGTCTCTTGTAGTATGTCCGCAGTCTCTGTTCATCTGCTGTACCGTGTCCACAGTCTCTGACCGTCTCCTGTACCGTGTCAGCAGTCTCTGACCGTCTCCTGTACCGTGTCCGCAGTCTCTGACTGTCTCCTGTAGTATGTCTGCAGTCTCTGACCGTCTCCTGTAGTATGTCTGCAGTCTCTGACCGTCTCCTGTAGTATGTCTGCAGTCTCTGACCGTCTCCTGTAGCATGTCTGCAGTCTCTGACCGTCTCCTGTAGCATGTCTGCAGTCTCTGACCGTCTCCTGTAGCATGTCTGCAGTCTCTGACCGTCTCCTGTAGCATGTCTGCAGTCTCTGACCGTCTCCTGTAGCATGTCTGCAGTCTCTGACCGTCTCCTGTAGCATGTCTGCAGTCTCTGACCGTCTCCTGTAGCATGTCTGCAGTCTCTGACCGTCTCCTGTAGCATGTCTGCAGTCTCTGACCGTCTCCTGTAGCATGTCTGCAGTCTCTGACCGTCTCCTACACCATGTCTGCAGTCTCTGACCATCTCCTACACCATGTCTGCAGTCTCTGACCATCTCCTACACCATGTCTGCAGTCTCTGACCATCTCCTACACCATGTCTGCAGTCTCTGACCGTCTCCTGTACTATGCCTGCAGTCTCTGACCGTATTGAGGTGAGAGTGCTTGGGGAGAGTCCTACCTACAACTGGATAACAGGCTAGAATTTCCTGGAGGAAAAGGATCCCTCCCACCTTAAACACCTTATTACATCAGGAATTACTGACTAGCGCCCCCTACCTGTTCATTGAGACCGTACTACACTGGATCTCAGCCAAAAGGCCTAGAACTGATTGTTCTGCGGCTGATGGAGAACTTGCAGAATATCAGTCACCATAGATGGTGAGGCCACGATGGTTAGAACTACCACCTTAGGAGTGGCTGAATTTTGGGTCCTCCTGTAGTCCTGCACAGCCGGGCAACACGCATTTTCTTCAGACCTGGAGACCGTATACAGTCCTTGAGCTTGGCTTTTTTTGGTTTTATAAAGGGGTTTTGAACTTGGATGGGGTTGAGGGGTGTATGGGATGCCCAAGGAAACTGCAACTTGAGGACAACTCCTTAGCAACTAAGTCCACAAAGTTTCATGGAGAGCTCTCCAGCCTTCCAGACCCCAGATAAGTCCTCCTCTTCACCCAGCTGCCTGAGGGAATCCCTGAGAATGGGGGCCCAAAAACTGCCAGTTTAGCCAAGCAGCTCCACGTGAGGAGCTAGTTGGGTTGGCCACCTGACTGCCCTCTCCACTTATCTGGCCCAGGGGGTGTGGGATCACTCACTCAGTCCTCTCCTGTAACGTTGAGGGTTGGTGGCTGCCTTCTCTCAGGGGAAGGTTGAGGCTGAGAGATCCCGCCTGCAGGTAGGCCCCTTCCCTGGGTCCCCCTTCCACACTCCAGCCTTCACTCCATCTTCCACCCAACACTGACCACTTCCCGGTTAGGCTGTCTCACACCTGAGGGTTGCCCTGACCTCAGGCCAAGCCTCCTGCTTGGGGATTGGTCAGAGTCCCCTAAGTATGCAGATCAGCCCCTCCTCACGCTCACCCACTGCCTTCTAGAAACTTCTCAAGTTTCTAGAGCAGGGGGAGGTATCAGGGAACTGATCTGCAGAGCCCTCAGCCCCGACCTAAAAAAATGACCTGGCTGACTCATCCCAGGCTGCAACTCACACCAGGCTGCTAACTGAAAAACCTAGCTAGCTCCCCCTAGCTAACAAGAGGGGCGCTACAGCCGCATGGGACCAGGTGAGCATTTTTTTCTGCATGGCGATCCTGCTGTTGGCGAGTCCTCGTCCTCCACCATGAGGAGTCCTTCATCTCCAGCTTCCTCCCTAATGGAAGACCACCAGGTTTGTGATGATGTTCTTTCTGGCGCTCGATGGACTCTGCAAGGACTCTGCTGTATCGCAGGCTGCCAGTCATTTGATTTCAAGCACTGTTTTCCTTTCAAATGGATATTTTGCTGTATTTTTTGCGTCCTCTGTGGGTGTCGGTTATTTATTTGATGCGTCTTCCCCATCAGGTCTGGGTTCCCGTCTGTGTCAGGAGATCAGAGACAGCTATCCGGCGGGTCACATCCTGAGCGTGACTGCGGCACCCCATGAGACCGGTGACACCCCGCTGCAGCATTACAACTCCCTGCTCTGCCTGTCCTTCCTGCAGAGGTGAGCTGAGGGTCCTTCTGGTAGAATGAATGCTGATGCTTTATCAAAGAGTGAAGCTGCCGGATTGCCATGAGGTCCCACTGATGATGACGGATGTTCTTGAGATCTGTCCCGCCTTTTTTATTATTTTTAATTTAACCCCTTCCACTCCGGACACTTCCCCCAACCCCCCCCCCCCCCCTTCCAGTCCGGACACTTTCCCCCCTTCCAGTCCGGACACTTTCCCCCCCTTCCAGTCTGGACACTTTCCCCCCCTTCCAGTCTGGACGCTTTCACCCCCTTCCAGTCCGGACGCTTCCCCCCCTTCCAGTCTGGACGCTTCCCCCCCCTTCCAGTCCGGACGCTTTCCCCCCCTTCCAGTCCGGACGCTTTCCCCCCCTTCCAGTCCGGACGCTTTCCCCCCCTTCCAGTCCGGACGCTTTCCCCCCCTTCCAGTCCGGACGCTTTCCCCCCCTTCCAGTCCGGACGCTTTCCCCCCCTTCCAGTCCGGACGCTTTCCCCCCCTTCCAGTCCGGACGCTTCCCCCCCCCCCCTTCCAGTCCGGACACTTTCACCCCCTTCCAGTCCGGACGCTTTCCCCCCCTTCCAGTCTGGACGCTTTCACCCCCTTCCAGTCTGGACGCTTTCACCCCCTTCCAGTCTGGACGCTTTCACCCCCTTCCAGTCCGGACGCTTTCACCCCCTTCCAGTCCGGACGCTTTCCCCCCCCTTCCAGTCCGGACGCTTCCCCCCCCCCCCTTCCAGTCCAGACACTTTCACCCCCTTCCAGTCTGGACACTTTCACCCCCTTCCAGTCCGGACGCTTCCCCCCCCTTCCAGTCTGGACGCTTCCCCCCCCCCCTTCCAGTCCGGACACTTTCCCCCCCCTTCCAGTCCGGACACTTTCCCCCCCTTCCAGTCCGGACACTTTCCCCCCCTTCCAGTCCGGACACTTCCCCCCCCCCCCCCTTCCAGTCCGGACACTTTCCCCCCCCCCTTCCCCCCCCCAGGCCAATTTTCAGCTTTAAGCGCTATCACACTTTGAATGACAATTGCGCGGTCATGCAACACTGTACCCATAGGAATTTTTTAGCATTTTTTTGAGACAGATAAAACTTTATTTTGGTGGTATTTATTCACCGCCGGGATTTTTATTTTTTTTTGCTATATAAATGAAAAAGTCAAAAAATTTCATAAAATTTTACAAATAAATAATCGTTCATTATAAATCTCGGCCAAAATGTATTCAGTTATCTTTTTAGTAAAAAAAACTAACCTAAATTAGTTTATAACCAAAAATTATAATTTAAAAAATTTTTTTTTACATTTTTATTTAATTTTTTTATATTATTATTTGTTATTTTTTTTTATACATACTGTCACCCTAGCAGTACAGTCACCATGGTGACACTGTACTACTTGTGGGGGGTGATAAAGGCTGTAAACGCAATCATTTCTCCTTCTCTCTGGCTGCATTACTGCAGCCATTGAGAACTACTGTGTGAGCTGTGATTGGTCACAGCTTGTCACATGGTGCAAGGCTGTTGTGAATGGCCCTGTACCAGGTGACCTCTGTGATCATTCACAGATTTCACACGTAGTAAGCAATGACGTCAGAAGATTGGCCAATCAGTGATCACATGATCGGGACCTCACACAGAGGTCTTGTATGACGATTGGTGTTCCACTGTGTCTGGAGGACACAGCGGGCACTGGATCGCGGTGCTGCGCACTCCCAGGGAGCGCGCACAGTCCAAAATGGCGGGCACCATTTATAAACGGCAACCTGCCACTGGACTGCCACCGTCCAGCCGTTTATATACAGCAGCCGGACGGCAAGTGGTTAAAGTTGAATTCCAGGCAAGCGATCAACATGTAGATAGAACACATATATGTAAGAAAAGAAGAAACAGACCGATGATTCTATCTCTGTGTCACTTTGCTCTCTTCTCCTGTCAACATGTTCATTGTTAGCATATGAGCACTGCAACACAACTACTGTCTCCTAGTGCTGCTTCTCCCTTTCTCAGCCTGAGCTCTGCTTATACCAGGTCACATGACTGCTCTCTGCATCAGTACACCGCAATGAAAGGTGACTCCCCATCAAGGGAGGGTTCAGTGCTTTGGGTCAGGGGGAGGAGGCCTTGGTGGCATTCAGCTCTGAACACTGAGGACATCTTGTGCTTTTTATGTTTTTATTTTAATGTTGCCTTTATGAGAAATCAGACGTTTGGCGTTAACTCCTGCAGAATTTGGCAGTGTGAAGGGTCTTGTTCTACGTTTAGATTTTTTTATTGGGTACTGCGATGGGGTCCCATTCTACATCTAAGTGAGGACGTGTCATTGTTTTGTTGGGCACTGCGATGGGGTCCCATTCTACATCTAATTAAGGACATGGGCTTGTGTTGTAGTACTGTGATGGGGTCCCATTCTACATCTATATAAGGACATGGGCTTGTGTTGTAGTACTGCGATGGGGTCCCATTCTACATCTATATAAGGACATGGGCTTGTGTTGTAGTACTGCGATGGGGTCCCATTCTACATCTATATAAGGACATGGGCTTGTGTTGTAGTACTGCGATGGGGTCCCATTCTACATCTAATTGAGGACTTGGGCTTGTGTTGTAGTACTGCGATGGGGTCCCATTCTACATCTATATAAGGACATGAGCTTGTGTTGTAGTACTGCGATGGGGTCCCATTCTACATCTATATAAGGACATGGGCTTGTGTTGTAGTACTGCGATGGGGTCCCATTCTACATCTAATTAAGGACATGGGCTTGTTTTATGGTACTGCGATGGGGTCCCATTCTACATCTAATTAAGGACATGGGCTTGTTTTATAGGTACTGCGATGGGGTCCCATTCTACATCTAATTAAGGACATGGGCTTGTTATGTAGTACTGCGATGGGGTCCCATTCTACATCTAATTAAGGACATGGGCTTGTGTTGTAGTACTGCGATGGGGTCCCATTCTACATGTAAGTGAAGATGTGTGCTTGATTTTTAGGTACTGCGATGGGGTCCTACTCTTCTCCAATGACGATGTGATGAAGAGGGTGGCCGCCACAGCTGAAAAGAAAACGTTCTCTTCCTCCGGCCTTCAGCCAGTAGTGTCCCTCAGCGCGATGAATACGCACATCGCTTCTTGTCTAGCCGGCCTTCTGTATCCCGTGTATTCCCTGAAGACGAGAAGGTACCTCTTATCAGTGGTCTTTCTGCTCACTTCTGCGTATTGGGATGGAGTCCTCCGATTGTTGCGTTTGAACTTTATATTTCTTACCAAAAACCATCAAAGTAGTATTCAGCCCTCAGCATTACAATAACATACACATTCCCCAGAAAACTGGTAAAATTCTTACCCCAGCACTTACATCTGCTTTCTCAGTGCTACTTCCCTGAACTTCCTGTCTTCACACTTCGCTTGGAGGAGCAGGGGAGTGCCTTGCCATCCTAGGCTATGGGGCTGTGTGTTTCTATTGGTGCACACAGCGTAGAGAGCCACAAGGGAGGGGGAGAAGAAGGGAGGGGCATGGGAGTGTCTTGCCATCCTAGGCTATGTGGCTGTGTGTTTCTGTTGATGCACACAGCGTAGAGAGCCAGAAGGGAGGGGCATGGGAGTGTCTTGCCATCCTAGGCTATGGGGTTGTGTGTTTCTATTGATGCACATAGTGTAGAGGGCCACAAGGGAGGGGGAGATAGAGGGAGGGCCAGGGGAGTGTCTTACCATCCTAGGCTATGGGGCTGTGTGTTCCTATTGATGCACACAGTGTAGAGAGCCAAAAGGGAGGGGGGGGGGCGAGGGAGGGGGAAGAGGAGTGTCTTGCCATCCTAGTCTATGAGGCTGTGTGTTTCTATTGATGCACACAGCATAGAAAGACACGAGAGGGGGAGAAGGGAGTGGCATGGGAGTATCTTGCCATCCTAGGCTATGGGGCTGTGTGTTCCTATTGATGCACACAGCGTAGAGAGCCACAAGGGGGGGGGGGGTCAGGGGAGTGTCTTGGCATCCTAGGCTATGGGGCTCTGTGGTTCTATTGATGCACAAAGCGTAGAGAGCCACAAGGGAGGAAGGGGGGGTCAGGGAGTGTCTTGGCATCCTAGGCTATGGGGCTGTGTGTTCCTATTGATGCCCCCAGCAGCCAGAAGGGAGGGGCATGGGAGTGTCTTGCCATCCTAGGCTATGGGGCTCTGTGGTTCTATTGATGCACAAAGCGTAGAGAGCCACAAGGGAGGGGGGAGGGTCAGGGGAGTGTCTTGCCATCCTAGGCTATGGGGCTGTGTGTTTCTATTGATGCACACAGTGTAGAGAGCCACAAGGGAGAGGGGAGGGGCAGGGGAGTGTTTTGCCATCCTAGGCTATGGGGCTGTGTGTTTCTATTGATGCACACAGAGTAGGGAGACACAGCCCCTTGCATAAAAGGGTGAATCAGATGTGATTGTTACACAGGCCAGGTATGTGGAATGTTGTTCTTGTCAGCCATCGGCCTGCTAAGTGTCGGAATGGCAGAATGTCGCTCGTCTCCTGAGGACGATTGTCGGTTGTCTTGCAGCTCGGTCAGTGTGGGGCTGGAGCCCTGGGAGCTGATCCGGTCCCTGTGCCCGATGCCCAGCATGAAGTTCCTGCAAACGGTTCAGGTCTGCCGAAGGTGAGGCTGCTTCCCCCTCTCATGCGGGAGGATCACCCTGTGGCCTCCTTCACTTCCTAAAGCATTTCCTCAGTCTCCTCCCCCCCAGTGATCAGACTGTACATTGTAACTTTGTAGAAGTAGGAGGAAGCATTTCCTCAGTCTCCCCTCCCCCAGTGATCAGGCTGTACATTGTAACAAAGTCAGGGGCTGATCTGTTCTGACAATCCGTATGATTTGTGTTCCGGCAGGGGAGCGGCATTGTGGGATCAGGTGACGTCCGGTGCGCTGGAGACGGTTCCTCGGGCCAGTCCTCAGGGCCAACTTGTATCCTTTCACCAAAGTGAAGTCCTGCTGGTACCCCCCTCCCCCCCAGCCTATAACAGTTTTTTGGGGGGGAGGGGAGCACTTTAATTTTTTTTTATCAACTTTATGAGCTATCACAAGCTATGAACAGCATCCCTTATGGAAGCACGGGCGGTGACAGGTCCTCTTTATGGGTCCATTACACTGCAGATCCCTCCTGCGGCCTCACAAGTATTGAAGTCGGTGCGATCGGCTGCTTTACCGGCTGCTAACGGGAATCAAAGGGAGGAAACCCGGCAGGGAGGAAAACCAGAAGGGAGGAAACCTGGCAGGGAGGAAACCCAGAAAAGAGGAAACCTGACAGGGTTCTGGGGAAAGGTCCAGTTTGCTGGATATTCCGGGTTCTCCAGGTTCTAGGAAAAGGTCCAATTTGCTGGATATTCCAGGTTCTCCAGGTTCTGGGAAAAGGTCCAATTTGCTGGATATTCCGGGCTCTCCAGGTTCTGGGAAAAAGTCCAATTTGCTGGATATTCCGGGTTCTGGGAAAAGTTCCAGTTTGCTGGATATTCCGGGTTCTCCAGGTTCTGGGAAAGGTCCAATTTGCTGTATATTCCGGGTTCTCCAGGTTCTGGGAAAGGTCCAATTTGCTGTATATTCCGGGTTCTCCAGGTTCTAGGGAAAGGTCCAATTTGCTGTATATTCCGGGTTCTCCAGGTTCTGGGAAAGGTCCAATTTGCTGGATATTCCGGGTTCTTCCCTTGACTCGTTCTCCCAGCACCACAGCGTGTCGGTTCTGGCCGTGGCCCGGAACTCGCAGGATTACTCCTTCCTCCTCTCCCGGGACTCCGTACTGATGAGGCTGAGGCAGGCCTATCGCTGCGTCTCCTGGAACCCCTCCCCCATCCACTGCTGGACAGGTCAGTCATCTCTGCCTACAAGAGCCCCTCCCCCCGGAGCCTTCCTCTGACATGTTTCACCCCCTAGATGGGCCGTGTGTGTCATTCCCAGATCATTAGATCCAGTACAGAGAGGGGGGTCACACCACCAGATCCAGTACAGAGAGGGGGGTCACACCACCAGATCCAGTACAGAGAGGGGTCACACCACCAGATCCAGTACAGAGAGGGGTCACACCACCAGATCCAGTACAGAGAGGGGCTCACACCACCAGATCCAGTACAGAGAGGGGTCACACCACCAGATCCAGTACAGAGAGAGGGATTACACCACCAGATCCAGTACACAGAGAGGGGCTCACACCACCAGATCCCATACAGAGAGGGCTCACACCACCAGATCCAGTACAGAGAGGGGGATTACACCACCAGATTCAATACAGAGAGGGGCTCACACCACCAGATCTAGTACAGAGAGGGGGATCACACCACCAGATCCATTCCAGAGAGGGGGAATCACACCACCAGATCTAGTACAGTGAGAGGAGATCACACCACCAGATCCAGTACAGAGAGGGGATCACATCACCAGATCCAGTACAGAGAGGGGGATCACACCACCAGACCCAGTACAGAGAGGGGGGATCACGCCACCAGATTTAGTACAGAGAGGGGGGCTCACACCACCAGATTTAGTACAGAGAGGGGGGCTCACACCACCAAATCTAGTACAGTGAGAGGGGCTCACACCACCAGATCTAGTACAGTGAGAGGGGATCACACCACCAGATCCAGTACAGAGAGGGATTATACTACCAGATCTAGTACAGAGACGGGGATCACACCACCAGATCCAGTACACAGAGAAGGATTACACCACCAGATCCAGTACAGAGAGGGGGATTACAACACCAGATCCACTACAGAGAGAGGGGATCACACCACTAGATCTAGTACACAGAGAGGGATCATATTACCAGATCTAGTACAGAGAGGGGGATCACACCACCAGATCCAGTACAAAGAGGGGGATCACACCACCAGATCCAGTACAGAGAGGGGGATCACACCACCATCCACTACAGAGGGCGCTTACAACACCAGATCCACTACAGAGAGAGGAGATCACACCACCAGATCCAGTATACAGTGAGGGATCACACCACCAGATCCAGTCCAGAGAGGGGGATCACACCACCAGGTCCAGTCCAGAGAGGGGGATCACACCACCAGGTCCAGTCCAGAGAGGGGGATCTCACCACCAGTTCCAGTCCAGAGAGGGGGATCACACCACCAGATCCAGTCCAGAGAGGGGGATCTCACCACCAGTTCCAGTCCAGAGAGGGGGATCACACCACCAGATCCAGTCCAGAGAGGGGGATCTCACCACCAGATCCAGTCCAGAGAGGGGGATCTCACCACCAGATCCAGTCCAGAGGGGGATCTCACCACCAGATCCAGTCCAGAGAGGGGGATCACACCACCAGGTCCAGTCCAGAGAGGGGGATCACACCACCAGGTCCAGTCCAGAGAGGGGGATCTCACCACCAGATCCAGTCCAGAGGGGGATCTCACCACCAGATCCAGTCCAGAGAGGGGGATCTCACCACCAGATCCAGTCCAGAGAGGGGGATCTCACCACCAGATCCAGTCCAGAGAGGGGGATCTCACCACCACACTGAATGCAGATACAATAAATTACCATTTTGACAATCCAGAGCTGAGACGTAATAATATTGTCTGATTTGTTCTGCAGATCCCCAGAATATTCTGGATCCCTCCTGTCACAGCCACTCCCTGACCGTCTGCGCCAACCACTCCAGCGCGGCCGACCTGGTGAGCAGCATTGTGGGTAAAGGTCGCACCATGTACAACGCCGGGGCCTACCTGCATTGGTACCGGAGGTACGGCTGTGAGGATGAGGACTTCCAGGAGGCCTTCAACACCCTGGACTGCATTGTACATGAATATAACAGCCTGGGGCAGCAGTGACACCAGATCCAGTACTGACACCAGATCCATTACTGACACCGGATCCGGTACTGACACCAGATTCATTACTGACACCGGATCCGGTATGCAAAGGGGGGTTATACTGCCAGATCCAGTACGCAGAGGAGGATTATAGCGCCAGATCCAGTACACAGAGGGGGATTATACCGCCAGATCCGGTACGCAGAGGGGGATTATAGCACTGGATCCAGTACGCAGAGGGGGATTATAGCACCGGATCCGGTACACAGAGGGGGATTATACCACCGGATCCAGTACGCAGAGGGAGGTTATAGCACCGGATCCAATACGCAGAGGGATTATAGCACCAGATCCGGTACGCAGAGGGAGATTATACCACCGGATCCAGTACGCAGAGGGAGGTTATAGCACCGGATCCAGTACGCAGAGGGGGATTATAGCACCGGATCCAGTACGCAGGGGGATTATAGCACCGGATCCAGTACACAGAGGGGGATTATACCACCGGATCCAGTACGCAGAGGGGGATTATAGCACCAGATCCGGGACGCAGAGGGAGATTATAGCACCGGATCCAATACACAGAGGGGGATTATACTACCGGATCCAGTACACAGGGGGATTATAGCACCAGATCCGGTACGCAGAGGGAGATTATAGCACCGGATCCAATACGCAGAGGGGGATTATAGCACCGGATCCAGTACGCAGAGGGGGATTATAGCACCGGATCCGGTACACAGAGGGGGATTATACCACCGGATCCAGTACGCAGAGGGAGGTTATAGCACCGGATCCGGTACGCAGAGGGAGGTTATAGCACCGGATCCAATACGCAGAGGGGGATTATAGCACCAGATCCGGTACGCAGAGGGAGGTTATAGCACCGGATCCAGTACACAGAGGGGGATTATAGCACCGGATCCAGTACGCAGGGGGATTATAGCACCGGATCCAGTACGCAGGGGGATTATAGCACCGGATCCAGTACGCAGGGGGATTATAGCACCGGATCCGGTACGCAGGGGGATTATAGCACCGGATCCAGTATGCAGGGGGATTATAGCACCGGATCCAGTACACAGAGGGGATTATAGCACCGGATGATTGGCGCCCGGGCCGAGTGGCTGACCTACTGCATCAGCTCAGCTCGGCACCCAGGAGCTGGTGGAGATCACCGTAGTAGCGGTGTAGTAGCGGTGTAGTAGCGGTGTAGTAGCGGTGTCTAATTCCGTGATTTCCAGGGTCTCTGGCCAGGGACGGTATATACTGTACATTGTTTATATTGGTCATAGCTGGAACAATGTAACTACCAATAAAATATCCATCCCTGGAATTCCTCTTCAAGCTTTGAACACTCGGCCACACATCTGCAATGCTCCAGCTTGGGTGTAGGGAGCATTGGGCTGGAGAGATGTTTGGGGAATGTGGTCTACCTTGGACAGCCCTCAGGTGTCTATGACTAGTTTCATGCCTCTCAGGGACTCTGGTGGTGGAGTCCTTGTTACCTCTCTGGGCCTGTGGCAGTGGGGTCTCTGGTGGCGGGGTCTCTGTTACCTCTCAGCAACTATGGCGGTGGGGTCTCTGTTACATCTCGGGGACTCTGGCAGTGGGCTCTTTGTTATCTCTCTGGGAATCTTCCGGTGGGGTCTTTGTTACCTCTCATGTACTCTGGCGGTGGGGTCCCTGTTACCTCTCATGTACTCTGGTGGTGGGGTCCCTGTTACCTCTCATGTACTCTGGTGGTGGGGTCCCTGTTACCTCTCATGTACTCTGGCGGTGGGGTCCCTGTTACCTCTCATGTACTCTGGTGGTGGGGTCCCTGTTACCTCTCATGTACTCTGGTGGTGGGGTCCCTGTTACCTCTCATGGACTCTGGTGGTGGTGTCTCCATTACCTCTCAGGGACTCTGACGGTGGGGTCTCTGTCACCTCTTAAGGACTCTTGTTACCTCTTAGGGTCTCTGGTGGTGAGGTCTCGGTTACCTCTCGGAGTCGCTGGTGGTGGGGTCTCTGTTACCTCTTGGGGTCTCTGCTGCCTCTCAGGGACTCTTGTTACCTCTTAGGGTCTCTGGTGGTGAGGTCTCTGTTACCTCTCATGGACTCTGGTGGTGTCTCCATTACCTCTCAGGGACTCTGGCGGTGGGGTCTCTGTCACCTCTCAGCAACTCTGGTGGTGGGGTCCCTGTTACCTCTCAGGGACTCTTGTTACCTCTTAGGGTCTCTGGTGGTGAGGTCTCGGTTACCTCTTGGAGTCGCTGGTGCTGGGGTCTCTGTTACCTCTTGGGGTCTCTGCTGTCTCTCAGGGACTCTTGTTACTTCTTGGGGTCTCTGGCGGTGAGGTCTCAGTTACCTGTCTGGCTCTGTGGCAGGGGAGTCTCTTTTACCTCTTGGGGAATCTTGCGGTGGGGTCTCTGTTACCTCTTGAGGATACTAGTCGTAGGGTCTCTGTTACCTTTCAGGGTCTCTGACAGTGGGCTCTCTGTAACGTATCAGGGATTCTGGTGGTGGGGTCTCTGTTGCCTCTCTGAATTGCTGGTGGTGGGGTCTCTGTTACCTCTTAGGGTCTCTGGTGGTTCGATCTCTGGTACCTCTTAGGGTCTCTGGTTCCCCTCATGGACTGTGGAGGTGGGGTCTCTGTTGCCTTTCAGAACCTCTGGCGGTGGGCTCTGTAACATCTCGGGGGTTCTGGTGGTGGGGTCTCTGTTACCTCTTAGGGTCTCTGGTGGTTTGATCTCTGGTACCTCTTAGGGTCTCTGGTTCCTCTCATGGACTCTGGTGGTGGGGTCTCTGTTACCTCTTAGGGTCTCTGATACCTCTTGGGATCTCTGGTGGTTCGATCTCTGTTACCTCTTAGTGTCTCTGGTACCTCTCGGGGTCTCTGGTTCCTCTCATGGACTCTGGTTGTGGGGTCTCTGGTACCTCTTGGGGTCTCTGGTGGTTCGATCTCTGGTACCTCTTAGTATCTCTGGTTCCCCTCATGGACTGTGGAGGTGGGGTCTCTGTTGCCTTTCAGAACCTCTGGCGGTGGGCTCTGTAACATCTCGGGGGTTCTGGTGGTGGGGTCTCTGTTACCTCTTGGGATTGCTGGTGGTGGGGGTCTTTGGTAACTCTTGGGGTCTCTGGTGGTGGAGTCTCTGTTACCTCTTGGGATTGCTGCTGATGGGGTCTGTTACCTCTTAGGGTCTCTGGTACCTTTCAGGGTCTCTGGGAAGGAGAGGTGTCCATGGAATGTAGGAGCCCACAGATCGGTTTTGCTGCATTTCACGTCCTGAATTGATGGTTGGGGATCAGATGGTCCTCGTTATACCTACAGTGTCCCCCTTCTCTACATGACCATGAGCCGGTCCAGCTCAGTTTTTTTTTTTTTTTAATTTTATTTATTTCAACAGAAAACATTTTCTCAGTCTGAAGGAACGTTCCTGGATTATAGTTGGAGCTGGAGATTGGAATCTTAGGGGTGAGATTTGTGAGGATGATGAGGGTGGTGGGTAACGGGAACCTGAGAACACAGTACAAGGTGTCAGCTCTGTACTCCAGAAGGCTTCCTCCCACCCGTACGTTTGGCTGCCATCGTTGACCCCTCCTGGAAATGCCAGGTCCCCGGCTCTTGTGTCCTCAGTGGCTTCAGGACTTTGAGTCACTAACAGTTGACAATTGTGAAGATAAGAAGTTGCTCCAGAACAGCGCCTCATAGTGGAAGCCGGAGGAGCAGTATGACAGCCAGGCTGGTAGTATTTTCAGAAGGTGCTCAGCCGTGGCTCCTTCAGGGCAGGTATCCTTGAAGCTCAGAACTTGGCTCCCTCCAGCGTGTTTCGGGTACTCATTAGTATTTATTCATCTCTTTCTACGACAAAATGTAAATTTTAAAAATGATGATTAAAATATTTTTCCTAATTCGGATGTGTGGTTATTAATATCGAGGTTCCCATTTCATACCCCGCCTCCAGCTCACACATGGGCGGAGTCTTCAGAGACTGGGTCACGCTAGAGGCTGTGCCATGGAAGGAGCTCTACGGCTAAGCTCCCCCCCCCCCGTTCACACTAGACAACATGGAGGGAGGGATTCCCCCCTGCCTGCTATTGCATCCGTCAGGATACCCAGTGACTGCGTACGATTGGCTGCAGTCCACCCGACTGCTACAAATTTTCATATCGACATTTGTGTAGCCCAGTGGTCTCCAAAGTGTGGATTGGAAGCCAGGTGCGGCCCTTTGCTTCCTCCTTATAATCCGGCCCTTGGGGTACAATTTCATCAACTGACACCAATAATGGGGCATTATTCCTCCCACTGACACCAATGATGGGGCATTATTCCTCCCACTGACACCAATGATAGGGCACTATTCCTCCCACTGACACCAATGATGGGGCATTATTCCTCCCACTGACACCAATGATGGGGCACTATTCCTCCCACTGACACCAATGATGGGGCACTATTCCTCCCACTGACACCAATGATGGGGCACTATTCCTCCCACTGACACCAATGATGGGGCACTATTCCTCCCACTGACACCAATGATGGGGCACTATTCCTCCCACTGACACCAATGATGGGACACTATTCCTCCCACTGATACCAATGATGGGGCACTATTCCTCCCACTGACACCAATGATGGGGCACTATTCCTCCCACTGACACCAATGATGGGACACTTCCTCCCACTGACACCAACAATGGGGCACTATTCCTCCCACTGACACCAATGATGGGACACTATTCCTCCCACTGACACCAACAATGGGGCACTATTCCTCCCCACTGACACCAAAGAAGGAGCACAATTCCTCCCAATGACACCAGCAACAGGGCACAATTCCTCCCAACAACAACAACTAGGCCGCATGACACCAACGGTGGGGCATAATTCCTCCCAATGACTCCAGCAATAGATGAAAATTCCTCCCAATGACACCAGCGATGGGGCATAATTCCTCCCAATGACACCAACAATAGATGAAAATTCTTCCCAATGACACTAGCGATGGGGCACAATTCCTCCCAATGACACCAACGATGGGGCACAATTCCTCCCAATGACACCAACAATGGGGCACAAATCCTCCCGTTGACACCAATAGGGGACAATTCCTCCCAAAAATACCAATAATGGGGGACAGCTTCTCCGAATGACACCAGCAATGGGGCACAATTCCTCACAATGATACCAACAATGGGGCACAATTCCTTTCAAAGATACCAGCGATGGGGCAATATTCCTCACAATGACGCCAGGAATGGGGCACAATTTCTCCAAATGACACCAACTGGGCCTAATGACACCAACAATGGGGCACAATTCCTCCCAATGACACCAACAATGGGGCACAGTTCTTCACAATGACACCAGCAATGAGGCACAATTCCTCCCAATGACACCAACTGGGCCTAATGACACCAACAATGGGGCACAGTTCCTCACAATGACACCAGCAATGGGGCATAGCTCCTCCCAATGACACCAGCGATGGGGCACAATTTCTCCCAATGACACCAGCAATGAAGCACAATTCCTCCCAATGACACCAACTGGGCCTAATGACACCAACAATGGGGCACAATTCCTCCCAATGACACCAACAATGGGGCACAGTTCCTCACAATGACACCAGCAATGGGGCACAGTTCCTCACAATGACACCAGCAATGGGTCATAGTTCCTCACAGTGACACCAGCAATGGGGCACAATTCCTCCCAATGACACCAACTGGGCCTAATGACACCAACAATGGGGCACAATTCCTCCCAATGACACCAACAATGGGACACAATTCCTGCCAATAATACCAACAATGGGGCAAAATACCCCCCAATGACACCATCAATGAGGAACAATACCTCACAATGACACCAGCAATGAGGCACAATTCCTCACAATGACACCAGCAATGGGGCACAATTCTTCCCAATGACACCAGCAATGGGTCATAGTTCCTCACAGTGACACCAGCAATGGGGCACAATTCCTCCCAATGACACCAACTGGGCCTAATGACACCAACAATGGGGCACAATTCCTCCCAATGACACCAACAATGGGACACAATTCCTGCCAATAATACCAACAATGGGGCAAAATACCCCCCAATGACACCATCAATGAGGAACAATACCTCACAATGACACCAGCAATGAGGCACAATTCCTCACAATGACACCAGCAATGGGGCACAATTCTTCCCAATGACACCAGCGACGGGGCCAAATGACACCCATGATGGGGCACAATTCCTCCCACTGACACTAAAATTGGGGCATTGTTCTTCCCACTGACGTCAGAACCTTTTCTACTCCCAATTGGCCACAGTCCGGCCCCTCTAAAGCCTGAAGGACAGTAAAGTGGCCCTTTGATTAGCAGTTTTGTAGACCCCTGGTCTAGCCAGTTAGCATAGAAAGGGCCACTCACAGCTCGACTTTTGGCAGATTAGGAATCGGACAAAATGTGAGCCATGTTTGGCCAGAATAACGAACAGTACACAGCTCAGGGAGCCATCACAAGCAGAGCCCAGTGCCTGAAGGTCATCTCCCAGGCTAACCCTGCAATCTTCCAGCCCAGCGGGGTCCAGGTACCACCATCAAAGCTACTGCTGAGGACACGGGGGAATAGGGAGGTTTGGGAGTAAATTTGGGTCACGTCTGGACATATAATCCTTTTACTGTATGTGATATCAGCAGAACACGCCACCTCCCTACGCACACGGAATCGAGGGACTCGGGAATTCCCTTCCAGCAGTTAATATTTTGCTCTATACTGCAAGCACACGTAGCAGTATGTTGTTTTACCTGCATGGAAAACGGTTATCTCTAGAAAGCCCCCCTCCACACTCGTGGACACTGAAGATTTCAGGAACTCGTCTGTGGTGGGCAGTGTGGTGGTCTCTATGTGTGAATGAAGTATTGTGGGAAATGATTTGCTGTATGTTGTATTATCCACTTATATAGGAGCCAGGGGCGGACTGACAACTCATGGGGCCCCCGGGCAATAGGGGATCATGGGGCCCCTGTGTCCTCGCCCAAACTCAAAAAAGCCTATGAAAAAAGTACCAGGGGCATCTCATGGGGCCCCCTACTGACCCTAGGCCCTCGGGCAGTGCCCGAGTTTCCAAATGATCAGTCCACCCCTGATAGGAACGGTAAGGAGTATAAAAGAGGAGCTCAGTCCAGTGTTGGCTGTGCTACAGACTGTTCACAACTTTTGAGAGGTGAAGATCTACCTGGACAACATGGGCTAAGTTCTGGCCTGGCTGGTTGGTCTGTGTTCTGGCCTGGTTGGCTGGTGTGAGCTGTGACCTGACTGATGGATTTGGGTTCTTGGTTGGCTTGAGTTCTGGCCTGGCTGATGGGTTGTAGGTCTAGCCTGGTTGGTTGGTTTGAGCCCTGGCATGGTTGACTGGTCCGAGTTCTGGCCAGGTTGGTTGGTTTGAGCCCTGGCATGGTTGACTGGTCTGAATTCTGGCCTGGTTGGCTGGTCCGAGTTCTGGCCTGGTTGGCTGGTCCGAGTTCTGGCCTGGTTGGCTGGTTTGAGTTCTTGACTAGTTTAAATTCTGGCCTGGCTGATGAGTTTAAGGTCTAGCCTGGTTGGTTGGTTTGAGCCCTTGCATGGTTGACTGGTCCGAGTTCTGGCCTGGTTGGCTGGTTTGAGTTCTGGCCTGGTTGGCTGGTTTGAGTTCTTGATTGGTTTAAATTCTGGCCTGGCTGATGAGTTTAAGGTCTAGCCTGGTTGGTTGGTTTGAGCCCTGGCATGGATGACTGGTCCGAGTTCTGGCCTGGCTGGCTGGTTTGAGTTCTGGCCTGGCTGATGAGTTTAACGTCTAGCCTGGTTGGATTGTTGGTTTGAGCCCTGGCATGGTGGACTGAGTTCTGGACTGGGTAGCTGGTTCGAATTCTGGCCTGGGTGATGGGTTTTTAGTTCTGGACTGGTTGGCTGGTTTGAGTTCTGGACTGGGTGATGGGTTTTTAGTTCTGCCTGGTTGGCTGCTGCGAGCTGTGACCTGGTTGGCTGGTTTGAGTTCTGTCCTGGCTGACTGATGTGAGCTCTCCCCTGGCTGATGGGTTTGAGTTCTTGGCTGGTTTGAGTTGTGGCTTGGCTGATGGTTTTAAGGTCCAGCCTGGTTGATTTGAGCCCTGGCATGGTTGACTGGTCTGAGTTCTGGCCTGTGTGCTGGGTTTTTAGTTCTGGCCTGGTTGGCTGGTTTGAGTTCTGGACTGGCTGGTGAGTTTAAGGTCTAGCCTGGTTGGTTGGTTTGAGCCCTGGCATGGTTGACTGGTCTGAATTCTGGCCTGGCTGATGAGTTTAATGTCTAGCCTGGTTGGATGGCTGGTTTGAGCCCTGGCATGGTGGACTGATTTGAGTTCTGGACTGGGTAGCTGGTTTGAATTCTGGCCTGAGTGATGGGTTTTTAGTTTTGGATTGGTTGGCTGGTTTCAGTTCTGGACTGGGTGATGGGTTTTTAGTTCTGCCTGATTGGCTGGTGCGAGCTCTGACCTGGTTGGCTGGTTTGATTTCTATCCTGGCTGACTGGTGTGAGCTCTGGCTGACGGCTTTGAGTAGTGGCTTGGCTGATGGTTTTAAGGTCTAGCCTGGTTGGTTTGATCCCTGGCATGGTTGACTGGTCTGAGTTCTGGCCTGGGTGAAGAGCTTTTAAAGAGTCTCCTATAGAAAACAGGGTACTGACGTTTGTCACCATTACATAGACGCACACAAATTTAAGGTTGGACATGTTGGGTATCTATTTATTTGGCGCAACCTCATCTTTTATATTTTACCAAAAATGTGGGTAAATTATTGCATTGTTCGCCCTAACATTCGCTCTCCCCGGACCCCGCATTCACTACGCCGCTCTCCCCGGACCCCGCATTCACTATATCCGCTCTCCCCAGACCCTGCATTCACTACGTCCGCTCTCCCCGGACCCCGCATTCACTATATCCGCTCTCCCCGGACCCCGCATTCACTATATCCGCTCTCCCCGGACCCCGCATTCACTATATCCGCTCTCCCCAGACCCTGCATTCACTACGTCCGCTCTCCCCGGACCCCGCATTCACTATATCCGCTCTCCCCGGACCCCGCATTCACTATATTCGCTCTCCCCGGACCTCGCATTCACTATATCCGCTCTCCCCGGACCCCGCATTCACTATATCCGCTCTCCCCGGACCCCGCATTCACTATATCCGCTCTCCCCGGACCCCGCATTCACTATATCCGCTCTCCCCGGACCCCGCATTCACTATATCCGCTCTCCCCGGACCCCGCATTCACTATGTCCGCTCTGCCCGGACCCCGCATTCACTATATCCGCTCTCCCCGGACCCCTCATTCACTATATCCGCTCTCCCCGGACCCCGCATTCACTATATCCACTCTGCCTGGACCCCGCATTCACTATATCTGGTCTCCCCGGACCCCGCATTCACTACGTCCGCTCTCCCCGGAACCCGCATTCACTATATCCACTCTGCCTGGTCCCCGCATTCACTATATCCACTCTCCCCGGACCCCGCATTCACTATATCCGCTCTCCCCGGACCCCGCATTCACTATGTCCGCTCTCCCCGGACCCCGCATTCACTATATCCGCTCTCCCCGGACCCCGCATTCACTATATCCGCTCTCCCCGGACCCCGCATTCACTACGTCCGCTCTGCCCGGACCCTGCATTCACTATATCCGCTCTCCCCGGACCCCTCATTCACTATATCCGCTCTCCCCGGACCCCGCATTCACTATATCCACTCTGCCTGGACCCCGCATTCACTATATCTGGTCTCCCCGGACCCCGCATTCACTACGTCCGCTCTCCCCGGACCCCGCATTCACTATATCCACTCTGCCTGGTCCCCGCATTCACTATATCCGCTCTCCCTGGACCCCGCATTCCCTATATCCCCTCTCCCCGGACCCCGCATTCACTATATCCGTTCTCCCCGGACCCCGTATTCACTATATCCACTCTGCCTGGACCCCGCATTCACTATATCTGGTCTCCCCGGACCCCGCATTCACTACGTCCGCTCTCCCCAGACCCCGCATTCACTACGTCCGCTCTCCCCGGACCCCGCATTCACTATATCCGGTCTCCCCGGGCCCCGCATTCACTATATCCTCTCTCCCCGGACCCCGCATTCACTATATCCGCTCTCCCCGGACCCCGCATTCACTATATCCGCTCTCCCACAATGCACACATCATGGAAATGCAATTATTTTAGTAAATATAAACTGCTAAATCCCTTTTCTCAGCAGCAATATATAGCAGCCTTGTGACTTCTATCAGTGTCCAGCCCACCACTAGCTAAAGCTTGTTTTCTTTCTGCTCTAAGAGGATGCAGGACCCCTGACTGGACAGTGCTGATTGGCCCTGTGCTGATCACATGCACTCTCCCAAAAAAAAAAACCTCTCTAGCAATACACACCAACTGAGCATTTGCATGTGACCACAGGTTCAGTCTGTATCAGGTGGTAATTTCAACAAGAGGAGGGGCAGAGAAGACAGGATCAAACAGCCTTTTTACACAATGCAGAGGGTTAACCCCTTAGGTTCCATAGCAAGTATAACAAATATGGGTCATTGCATCTACAGACTGATTGTACTGTTGTGGATTTAGCAACACTCTAAGGTCTGGCCCGGTTGGATGGTTGTTTTGAATTCTGGTCTGTTTGGCTGGTTTGAGGTCTGGCCTGGTAGATGGGTTTTTAGTTCTTGCCCAGTTGGCTGGTTTGAACTTTAGCAGGATTGGCTGGTTTGAGTTCTGGCCTGCGTGATGGTTTTTTAGTTTTGGCCTGGTTGGCTGGTTTGAGTTCTGGACTGGCTGATGAGTTTAAGGTCTACCCTGGTTGACTTGTTTGAGTTCTGGCCTGACTGGCTGGTTTGAGTTCTTGGCTGGTTTGAGTCCTGAACTGGCTGGCTGGTTTAAATTCAGGCCTGGCTGATGGGTTTAAGTTCTGGCATGGTTGACTGGTCTGCGTTCTGGCCTGGGTGGCTGGTTTGAATTCTGGCCTAGCTGTTAGATTTAAGGTCGAGCCTGGTTGACTGGTCTGAGTTCTTGACTGGCTAGTTTGAGTTCTGGCCTGGTTGATGGGTTTTCAGTTCTGGCTGAGTTTAAGGTCTAGCCTAGTTGGTTGGTTGGTCTGAACCCTGGCCTGGCTGTCTGGTTTGAATTCTTGGCTGGCTGATGGGTTTAAGCTCTGGCATGGTTGACTGGTCTGAGTTCTGGCCTGGCTGATAGATTTAAGGTCTAGCCTAGTTGGTTGGTCTGAGCCCTGGCATGGTTGACTTGTCTGAGTTCTAGCCTGGTTGGCTGGTTTGAGTTCTTGGCTGGCTGGTTTACGGTCTAGCCTGATTGATTTAAGCTCTGGCCTGGTTGACTGGTCCGAGTTCTGGCCTGGGTGATGGGTTTTTAGTTCTGGCCTGGTTGGCTGGTTTGAGTTCTGGACTGGCTGATGAGTTTAAGGTCTACCCTGGTTGACTTGTTTGAGTTCTGGCCTGACTGGCTGGTTTGAGTCCTGAACTGGCTGGCTGGTTTAAATTCAGGCCTGGCTGATGGGTTTAAGCTCTGGCATGGTTGACTGGTCTGAGTTCTGGCCTGGCTGATAGATTTAAGGTCTAGCCTAGTTGGTTGGTTTGAGTTCTGACATGGTTGACTTGTCTGAGTTCTGGCCTGGTTGGCTGGTTTGAGTTCTTGGCTGGCTGGTTTACGGTCTAGCCCAGCAATGGGCAAACTACGGCCCGCGGGCCGTATACGGCCCGGCGGACCTTTTAATCCGGCCTGCGGAGCTAGGCTCCCGCTAGGCTCCTCTCACAGTCGGCCCTGAAGACCGGTGTAGCATGAAAATCTGTCTCCTATGAGGATCTGTCCCCCTTGACGTATCTGCGCATGTGCCGGAGATCACCGATTGGCTGCTAATGCCTGAAACTGGCACATGCGCAGATACGTCGAGGGGGACAGATCCTCATAGGAGACAGATTTTCATGCTACACCGGAACGGCGCGGGAACACAGCGAGAGGAACGCGCGGAGCAAAGGTAAGTGAATTGACACAGGGGGGACTTGGGGACTTAATATGGGGGATGAATTACTATATGGGGGATGAATTACTATAGGGGGGATGAATTACTATAGGGGGGATGAATTACTATATGGGGGATGAATTACTATGGGGGATAAATTACTATATGGGGGATGAATTACTATAGGGGGGATGAATTACTATAGGGGGGATGAATTACTATAGGGGGGATGAATTACTATGGGGGATGAATTACTATATGGGGGATGAATTACTATATGGGGGATGAATTACTATGGAGGATGAATTACTATATGGGGGATGAATTACTATATGGGGGATGAATTACTATGGAGGATGAATTACTATATGGGGGATGAATTACTATATGGGGGATGAATTACTATGGGGGATGAATTACTATGGGGGATGAATTACTATATGGGGGATGAATTACTATATGGGGGATGAATTACTATGGGGGATGAATTACTATATGGGGGATGAATTACTATGGGGGATGAATTACTATATGGGGGATGAATTACTATGGGGGATGAATTACTATATGGGGGATGAATTACTATGCTTACTATGGGGGAATATTACTATACTTACTATGGATGACACATACACATCATTCATCTACTCTTGGTCCGGCCCCCGGGTCCAATATATGAACCCATTGCGGCCCTCAAGTCAAAAAGTTTGCCCACCCCTGGTCTAGCCTGATTGATTTAAGCTCTGGCCTGGTTGACTGGTCTGAGTTCTGGCCTGGCTGATGGGTTTAGCATGATTGGCTGGTTTAAGCTCTGTACTGGCTTGGCCGATGGATTTGAGTTCTGGCCTGACTGACTGGTCTGAGTTTTGACTTGGATGTCTGGACTGAGTTCAGCATGTAAGGATGATGCAAGGGTTAGGAGTAATGCAGAGTTCAGTAGTATATAATGCGCAGGGATCAGGAGTATGCAGAGTGCATAGGTCAGTAGCTAATAATGCAGAGTTCAGGAATAACTAATGCAGAATTCAGTAGTAAGTAGTACAGAAATCAAAAAACAGCAGTAACTAGTGCAGAGTTCAGAGGTCAGGAGTAACTAGTGCAGAGTTCAGAGGTCAGGAGTAACTAGTGCAGAGTTCAGAGGTCAGGAGTAACTAGTGCAGAGTTCAGAGGTCAGGAGTAAGTAAAGCAGAATAAAGAGGTCACGAGCATGTAGCGCAGAGTTCAGAAGTAAGTAGGTCACAGTTCAGAGGTAAGAAGTAAGTAGTACAGAAATCAGAGGTGAGGAGTATGTAATGCAGACTTTAGAGACCAGGAGTATCTAACACAAAGTTCAAAGGCTAGGAATAACAACGCAGAGATTAGAGGTTAGGAGTAACTAACAGAGTTCAGAGGTTGAGTAACTTATGCAGAAATGAGAGGTCAGGGGTAACAGATCAGAGGTCAGGAGTAACACACAGATCAGAGGTCAGGAGTAACACAGAGATCAGGAGTAACACAGAGATCAGGAGTAACACAGAGATCAGAGGTCAGGAGTAACACAGAGATCAGAGGTCAGGAGAAACTAACCGAGATAAAAGGTCACATTTAACACAGTTCAGGGATCAACAGTACCTAATGCAGAGCTCATAGGTCAGGAGTAACGCAGAGTTCAGGAGTAATTAGTAGAGAATACAGAGGTAAGGAATAACTAACGTAGAGTTCAGAGGTCAGGAGGACGTAACTCAGTTCAGGGTTTATGAGTAACTAACGCAGGGGTCAGGAGTAGGTAATGCAGTTAAAGGGTCAGGCATAAGTAATATAAAGTTCAGGGGGCAGGACTAAAGTAAGTAATGCAGAATTCAGAGGTCAGAAGTTGGGGCAGCACGGTGGCTAAATGGTTAGCCCTTCCCCCTGGCAGTACTTGGGGTTGTTGATTCGAATCCCAGCCATGGCACCTCCTGCCTGGAGTTTGCATGTTCTCCCTGTGCCTGCGTGGGTTTCCTCTGAGTTCTCCGGTTTCCTCCCACACGCCAAAGACATGCTGGGAGGTGAATTGGCTCCTGTCTAAATTGTCCTAGTATGTGTATGTATGAATGTGAGTTAGGGACCTTAGATTGTACGCTCCTCGGGGGCGGGGACTGATGTGAATGTACAATATGTATGTGTGTGTAAAAGTGCTAGATAAGTGCCTGAAATAAAAAATAAGAAGTAATACAGAGTTTAGGCGTCAGGAGTAATTCAGAGATCAGGAGTTATTGACACAGAGTTCAGGAGTAAGTGATGCCAAGTTCAGAGGTCAGGAGTAGGTAATGCACAGGTCACAAGCAGGTAACAGAGTTCAGAGGTCACGACCAGGTAACGTAGAGGTCAGAGGTCACGAGCAGGTAAAGCACAGCTTAGAGGTCACGAGCAGGTTATGCACAGCTCATGAGAAGGTAACGTAGTTCAGAGGTCACGAGCAGGTAATGTAGAGGTCAGAAGTCACGAGCAGGTAATGTAGAGGTCAGAGGTCACGAGCAGGTAATGTAGAGGTCAGAGGTCACGAGCAGGTAACGCAGAGGTCAGGAGCAGGTTATGCACAGCACATGAGAAGGTAACGCAGTTCAGAGGTCAACAATCAGATGCCCGGTGCAGAGATCAGGATCTGTGCCCCGCCCCCAGCCTCCCCCACACTTCCTCTCCGGGGTCTGTAGATTTCTCCTCTCCCTTTATATATCTGCTGGGCGCCAGCATGTGACGTCCGGCTGGGCGGAGCTCAGGAGGCGGGGTTGCCGCTGCTGTTGGGAGGAATTCTGATGAGAGAGGAACCACTGGGAGACAGGCGCTATCCCTCCCACCGCCCCGCCCCCTCACCGCCATCCATGAGTCTCCCCTCCCCCTCAGTGTACACACTGCCTGGTCACCATGGTGACGGGGGCCGGACGAGGGCGGGGACATTTGTAACCAGGTTCCTTCCCTCCCACCGCCCTTCTTTCAGGTCGCCTCTCCTTCCGCATTCCACCACGCCCACCCGGCGGATCCAGGCAGCGGCCATTGGATCGAAGGAGGGAGGAGGGGCGGGGCCGGTGCAGGAAGTGCGTCTGGAGCAGAGGCGGGGCCAGAGGGAGCGCAGTGACACAAGATGGTGGATGAGCTGGAGGAGCTGGAAGATCTGGTCCATGTCACTGTGGGCGACCTACCGAGCCGGGGCTACGGGGTGATGGAGGAGATCCGCCGCCAGGGCAAGCTGTGTGACGTCACCCTCAAGGTGGGTGACGCCCCCTACTGGGGAGACCACTCACTGCTGGAGACTGCACGTGACCCCTCCCCCATCTATACTGACTCCTCCCCCAACTATAATGACCACCCAAATATACTGACCTCCCCTCCCCCCACTACACCGACTCCTCCCCCAACCATATATATCACCCCTCTATACTGACCCCTCCCCCAACTCTACTGACCACCCCACTATACTGACCCCTTCCCCAACTATACTGACCCCTCCCCCAACTATACTGACCCCTCCCCCAACTATACTGACCCCTCCTCCAACTATACTGACCCCTCCCCTAACTATACTTACCACCCCACTATACTGACCCCTTCCCCAACTATACTGACCCCTCCTCCAACTATACTGACCCCTCCCCCAACTATACTGACCACCCCACTATACTGACCCCTCCCCCAACTATACTGACCACCCCACTATACTGACCCCTTCCCCAACTATACTGACCCCTCCCCCAACTATACTGACCACCCCACTATACTGACCCCCCTCCCCCAACTATACTGACCACCCCACTATACTTACCCCCCTCCCCCAACTATACTGACCACCCCACTATACTGATCCCCTCCCCCAACTATACTGATCCCCTCCCCCAACTATACTGACACCTCACTATACTGATCCCCTCCCCCAACTATACTGATCCCTCCCCCAACTATACTGACCCCTCCCCCAACTATACTGACCCCCCACTATACTGACCCCTCCCCCAACTATACTGACCCCTCCCCCAACTATACTGACCCCTCCCCCAACTATACTGACCCCTCCCCCAACTATACTGACCCCCCACTATACTGACCCCTCCTCCCCCAGCTATACAGACCACAACACTATACTGATCCCCTCCCCCAACTATACTGATCCCTGCCCCAACTATACTGACCCCTCCTCCCCCAGCTATACAGACCACCCCACTGTACTGATCCCCTCCCCCATCTATACTGACCACCCCCCACTATACGGATCCCCCCCCCCCGGGTCTGGTGTCAGTTAGGTTTATTCCATGTCCTGGGCGGGGGTTGGGGTGTATTGTATGGAGATAAGTCATCAGGTCACATGACTCCCTGTCCTCACATCACCCCGAGGTCCTCGTGCTCCGGGGATAATGGTGGAGCTCCGCCTAGGGGTGGAGTTCTGTCGGCTCTCTGGGAGATTTCCAGATGGGATGTGATATTTTCTCCCGACACAGCCCAGCCCTTCCCCCATCTCAGTGCCGCTGATCTCCTCCAACCTCTTTCTGCCACTTCCTGCACTCACTGCAGCGCTGACGGCCCATCAGGGGAGTGTGTGACAACACGGAGCGAAGATTGGGGAACAGGTGTCACCCTGTAATAGGAAGAGTCTTCATGGCAGGATCACCAGAAATACAAATCACCCCATTTCCTGGCTGCTCACTCCTTTCCTCCCCGCCTGCTGGGCGCCCCCCCTTTTCCTCCCCGCCTGCTGGGCGCCCCCCTATTCCTCCCCGCCTGCTGAGCGCCCCCCCTTTTCTCCCCGCCTGCTGGGCGCCCCCCCTTTTCCTCCCCGCCTGCTGGGCGCCCCCCCTTTTCCTCCCCGCCTGCTGGGCGCCCCCCTTTTCCTCCCCGCCTGCTGGGCGCCCCCCCTTTTCCTCCCCGCCTGCTGGGCGCCCCCCCTTTTCCTCCCCGCCTGCTGGGCGCCCCCCCTTTCCTCCCCGCCTGCTGGGCGCCCCCCCTTTTCCTCTCCGCCTGCTGGGCGCCCCCCCTTTTCCTCTCCGCCTGCTGGGCGCCCCCCCTTTTCCTCCCCGCCTGCTGAGCGCCCCCCCTTTTCCTCCCCGCCTGCTGGGCGCCCCCCTTTTCCTCCTATCCTGCCAACCTGGCACCCCCTTTTCCTCTCCGCCTGCCAGGCACCCCCTTTTCCTCCCTCCCCCACTTGCGGGGCGCCCCCTTTTTCCTTTCTTTCTGCATGCCGGTTGCCCCCTTTTCCTCCCCGCCTGGCTGGCGCCCCCTTTTCCTCCCTTCCCACCTCTGGCCCCTTTATCTTTCCAGCTCCCTGGGGCCCCCTTTTCCTCCCCGCCTGCCTGTCGAGTGCCCCTTTTTTCCCCAGACTATCGTGTGCCCCCCCACACCGCTCCGAGGTTGGCAGTGTTACATTGCTCCCGGCTGCGCTCCCCGGTTCCTCTGTATAATGAGCCCCCAGAAATCCCGCCGCCATCAGAAATGTGTCCAGATGGGGGCGGAGCTCCGGGCCCCTCCACCCGCAGAGATCCGACTCTACATGATCCGTGTTCTGTGGATCCGATACATTGTGACCTCTATACAACATTGCTCCGTCCCCATTGGCTGAGCTGTTCTCTGTCCGGCTGGATGGGCAGCGGATGGTCATAGGGGCTCCGTAGGGGTCCGCTGCCCCCCTCTCCCCCCCCCCCCCCTCCAGGCTTTGTACATTGCGGAGCCCCTCACAGTGCGGAGGAAGGGGCCGGAGAGAGGAGCCGGTGTCGAGTAAATGAGCTTCAGGTCTGTGGTGTGATTTATCCGCTTAGTGAGAGATCAGCAACAAATCCCGTCTGTGAGCACCTGGGGCCGTCTGCCCGCTCCCTGCACCCTCCCCCATCGCTGACCGCAGGGCCAGCCTCACCGGAACCGCAGGGCCAGCCTCACCGGAACCGCAGGGCCAGCTTCACCGCAGAGCCAGCTTCACCGGAACCGCAGAGCCAGCTTCACCGGAACCGCAGGGCCAGCTTCACTGCAGAGCCAGCTTCACCGGAACCGCAGGGCCAGCTTCACTGCAGAGCCAGCCTCACTGGAACCGCAGAGCCAGCCTCACTGGAACCGCAGAGCCAGCCTCACTGGAACCGCAGAGCCAGCCTCACTGGAACCGCAGAGCCAGCCTCACTGGAACCGCAGAGCCAGCCTCACTGGAACCGCAGAGCCAGCCTCACTGGAACCGCAGAGCCAGCCTCACTGGAACCGCAGAGCCAGCCTCACTGGAACCGCAGAGCCAGCCTCACTGGAACCGCAGAGCCAGCCTCACTGGAACCGCAGAGCCAGCCTCACTGGAACCGCAGAGCCAGCCTCACTGGAACCGCAGAGCCAGCCTCACTGGAACCGCAGAGCCAGCCTCACTGGAACCGCAGAGCCAGCCTCACTGGAACCGCAGAGCCAGCCTCACTGGAACCGCAGAGCCAGCCTCACTGGAACCGCAGAGCCAGCCTCACTGGAACCGCAGAGCCAGCCTCACTGGAACCGCAGAGCCAGCCTCACTGGAACCGCAGAGCCAGCCTCACTGGAACCGCAGAGCCAGCCTCACTGGAACCGCAGAGCCAGCCTCACTGGAACCGCAGAGCCAGCCTCACTGGAACCGCAGAGCCAGCCTCACTGGAACCGCAGAGCCAGCCTCACTGGAACCGCAGAGCCAGCCTCACTGGAACCGCAGAGCCAGCCTCACTGGAACCGCAGAGCCAGCCTCACTGGAACCGCAGAGCCAGCCTCACTGGAACCGCAGAGCCAGCCTCACCGGAACCGCAGAGCCAGCTTCACCGGAACCGCAGGGCCAGCTTCACCGCAGAGCCATTTTCACTGCAGAGCCAGCCTCACCGGAACCGCAGAGCCAGCCTCACCGGAACCTCAGAGCCAGCTTCACCGCAGAGCCAGCCTCACCGGAACCGCTTCACCCAAACCCCAGAATCGGCTTCAGTGCAGAGCCAGCGTCACCGGAACCGCAGAGCAGATACTTCCCGATCACTGACCGCAGAGCCAGCTTCACTCACATACGCCTCTCTACAGTGCCAGCTTCTCCCACACCCCTCCCTGAGTGCCAGCTTCACGGAGACCCACCTCTCCGTAGAGCCAGCTACACCCAGACGCACCTCCCGTATTACTGACCTCTGTATCGGCTTCACCCGCACACACCTCTCTGCTCTGCTGGGGGAAATACGGGAGCTCCATGTTATTTTAAAGTTTAATCTGCTGGTATTTGACCTTTTGTGGTCCCCCCCCCCCCCCCATCCCCCCCATCAGCATGCTAAGGACGTTTTATGCCTATTTTAGAACCAAAGACATAATCACTGGGTCCCTGTGCTTCTCTATCCAGGCAGATCATGGCTGGTGGGAGGGGCCGGCAGGGGGCTGTACGTAGCTTCCTGAAAACATCACAGCATCCTGCCTCCGTACTCCTCTCAAGCCCTGATGCAAGAAGTGGGCTGGCTCTTGGGAGGAGTTATGGAGGCCTCGGTGACATTCGCATGACTGATGGAACTGAATGAAAGGGGCGGGGACAGTCCGGCTGGGGAGGAAAGAGCTAGATGATGCTGGATGTGAGCTCTGTCTGGCTTGCCGCAGCTTCTGATGCACATTGTGAGAATATAACATAATGGTTTCACCCGTCTATAAATATCGCCCTCCCAGTCTGTGTCGCAGCCGACGTAACGCCGGCTCTCAGAGCGGCACAAAGCAGATTATTGGTTAATTCCTCGTGATTAATTGGCACCCGGTGTATGATTAGCTCGGTGTGCGATCGGCTCGGTGTGCGGCTCGGTGTGAGTGGCTCGGTGTGCGATTGGCTCGGTGCGCGCGGCTCGGTGTGCGCGCAGCTCGGTGCGATTTGCTCGGTGTGCGCGTGGCTCGGTGCGATTTGCTCGGTGTGCGTGGTTCGGTGTGCGCGCGGCTCGGTGCGAGCAGGGGCACCACACTGACGTCTCGCACACCATTAACCCTTTAATGGACTCCCTCCCTCTCCAGGATTTTCCATTGACGGCTCCGGCTTGTGTGGTATTAATGGAGGGGGAGGAGCTCTGCCCCGAGCCGTGCCGGAGTCTGTGCCATTCACTGCCATTGACTTACAGCCAGGCTGTCCTTGTCGGGGGTGACTGAGAACAGTCCTCACCAATCACATTGTCCCCCTCCAGTCCCGTCAAAACGTAACCCCAAAGTGTTGTGATCGAATTCTGGGATCTTTAACATTCGTTCTCCTTCTTACAGGTGGGGGAGCACAAGTTCAGCGCCCATCGGATCGTGCTGGCGGCCTCCATCCCCTATTTCCACGCCATGTTCACCAATGACATGATGGAGTGTAAGCAGGACGAGATAGTGATGCAGGGGATGGACCCCAGGTGAGTACAAACCCCAACTGCCAACCCGCAAAGTGACAGTCACCACAAAGAGATACTTTAATGTCTGATCGATGTTTATAAACAATGTTACTTTGTATCTCTCTATCTCCCGTCTGATCGATGTTTATAAACAATGTTACTTTGTATCTCCATCTCCCCTCTGATCGATATTTATAAACCGTGTTACTTTGTATCGCCCGTCTGATCGATGTTTATAAACAATGTTACTTTGTATCTCTCTATCTTCCGTCTGATCGATGTTTATAAACAATGTTACTTTGTATCTCTCCATCTCCCGTCTGATCGATGTTTATAAACAATGTTACTTTGTATCTCTCCATCTCCCATCTGATCGATGTTTATAAACAATGTTACTTTGTATTTCTATCTCCCGTCTGATCGATGTTTATAAACAATGTTACTTTGTATCTCTCTCTCTCCCGTCTGATCGATGTTTATAAACAATGTTACTTTGTATCTCTCCATCTCCCGTCTGATCGATGTTTATAAACAATGTTACTTTGTATCTCTCCATCTCCCGTCTGATCGATGTTTATAAACAATGTTACTTTGTATCTCTCCATCTCCCGTCTGATCGATGTTTATAAACGATGTTACTTTGTATCTCTCCATCTCCCGTCTGATCGATGTTTATAAACAATGTTACTTTGTATCTCTCCATCTCCCGTCTGATCGATGTTTATAAACGATGTTACTTTGTATCTCTCCATCTCCCGTCTGATCGATGTTTATAAACAATGTTACTTTGTATCTCTCCATCTCCCATCTGATCGATATTTATAAACAATGTTACTTTGTATCGCCCGTCTGATCGATGTTTATAAACAGTGTTACTTTGTATCTCCCGTCTGATCGATGTTTATAAACAATGTTACTTTGTATCTCTCTCTCTCCCGTCTGATCGATGTTTATAAACAATGTTACTTTGTATCTCTCTATCTCCCGTCTGATCGATGTTTATAAACAATGTTACTTTGTATCTCCCGTCTGATCGATGTTTATAAACAATGTTACTTTGTATATATCTTGTCTGAACATAGTATACAAACACTGTGTCAGATGGTCCTAAGCTTTCACAGCGGCAGTATTTACACAGCAACTCCGACTTTCATTTAATTATTGAGAACTCCCAGCAAGTATGAAGGGGGAGCAGCAGAGGGGTGGAAGGACGGGATGCACTGCACACTCCCTGAAGTCTTTTGAACCCTTGTAGCACATCCCATGTCCACAGATGTTCCCACCACCCATATGCATATATGCAGAAGCTGTGCAGGCGGGCCTTGAAGCCGAGCTCCTCCCAAAAGGGGAAGCTCTGCTTGTGTGCATCCTCCACTACCACATTTTGGCACTTTTTGGTTTTGACTGGTACCCCCTCCCTCCTTGACCCCCTAACCCCCCCCTCCCCCAAGTCTTCAGGTTCCAGAAGACTATGGGACCAGTCACAAGGCGTAGCGAGACTCACGCATGCGCAGTAGGAAACATGCTGTGAAGTCGCAAGGCTTCACTTCCAGCATCCCTTACTTGCAATGACGGGAACCCGGAACCTAGTGTTCCTCTCCAGCCTGGCTTGGTGTTCCTCTCCAGCCTGGCTTGGTGTTCCTCTCCAGCCTGGCTTGGTGTTCCTCTCCAGCCTGGCTTGGTGTTCCTCTCCAGCTTTGCTTGGTGTTCCTCTCCAGCCTGGTCCGGTGTTCCTCTCCAGCTTTGCTTGGTGTTCCTCTCCAGCCTGGCCCGGTGTTCTTCTCCAGCCTGGCCCGGTGTTCTTCTCCAGCCTGGCCCGGTGTTCTTCTCCAGCCTGGCCCGGTGTTCTTCTCCAGCCTGGCCCGGTGTTCTTCTCCAGCCTGGCCCGGTGTTCCTCTCCAGCCCGCCTTGGTGTTCCTCTCCAGCCCGCCTTGGTGTTCCTCTCCAGCCCGCCTTGGTGTTCCTCTCTAGCCCGCCTTGGTGTTCCTCTCCAGCCCGCCTTGGTGTTCCTCTCCAGCCCGCCTTGGTGTTCCTCTCCAGCCCGCCTTGGTGTTCCTCTCCAGCCCGCCTTGGTGTTCCTCTCCAGCCCGCCTTGGTGTTCCTCTCCAGCCCGCCTTGGTGTTCCTCTCCAGCCCGCCTTGGTGTTCCTCTCCAGCCCGCCTTGGTGTTCCTCTCCAGCCCGCCTTGGTGTTCCTCTCCAGCCCGCCTTGGTGTTCCTCTCCAGCCCGCCTTGGTGTTCCTCTCCAGCCCGCCTTGGTGTTCCTCTCCAGCCCGCCTTGGTGTTCCTCTTCAGCCCGGCTTGGTGTTCCTCTCCAGCCCGGCCTGGTGTTCCTCTCCACCTGACTTGTGCGGCGTGTGAGAGGCCTGCTCATTGGAGCATTTAAAAAACTGATGTGTTCTGATCCATTTCCCGTATATCCAAAACTAAAAAAATGTTTTGCTTTTAGTTATACTTTGAGTAACCTAATGAACGTATCAAAAGAAAACGGAACAGGGTGCGCCATCTGAGTGCAGACAGTCTACACTTAGATGGTAGCGCCCTCTTCTGTTTCCTTTAACAGGAGGATGAGGTGGATCTGTCCTTCCCTTCCTGGGTGAAGGTCCGCTTTATTCTTTAAGCTGCCGGAGAACAGAGTTAACTGACCGTTTGGTGTTAGGATGGTGGAATCAGCAAATTCCACCATCCTAACACCAAGCGGTCAGTTGATTCCAGCAGTTTAAAGGTTAAAGTGGCCAAGGTTAAAGAATACCAGGCCAGGCCGCCCTGAGCACCACCCTCATGCGCATCAGGCTCCAGCACGAGCCTGGTGCGCATGAGGGTGGTGCTCAGGGCAGCCTGGCTTGGTGTTCCTCTCCAGCCTGGCCCGGTGTTCTTCTCCAGCCTGGCCCGGTGTTCTTCTCCAGCCTGGCCCGGTGTTCTTCTCCAGCCTGGCCCGGTGTTCTTCTCCAGCCTGGCCCGGTGTTCTTCTCCAGCCTGGCCCGGTGTTCTTCTCCAGCCTGGCCCGGTGTTCTTCTCCAGCCTGGCTTGGTGTTCTTCTCCAGCCTGTCCCGGTGTTCCTCTCCAGCCTGTCCCGGTGTTCCTCTCCAGCCTGGCCCGGTGTTCCTCTCCAGCCTGGCCCGGTGTTCTTCTCCATTCTGGCCCGGTGTTCCTCTCCAGCCTGGCCTGGTGTTCTTCTCCACCTGACTTGTGCGGCGTGTGAGAGGCCTGCTCATTGGAGCATTTAAAAAACTGATGTGTTCTGATCCATTTCCCGTATATCCAAAACTAAAAAAATGTTTTGCTTTTAGTTATACTTTGAGTAACCTAATGAACGTATCAAAAGAAAACGGAACAGGGTGCGCCATCTGAGTGCAGACAGTCTACACTTAGATGGTAGCGCCCTCTTCTGTTTCCTTTAACAGGAGGATGAGGTGGAGCTGTCCTTCCCTTCCTGGGTGAAGGTCCGCTTTATTCTTTAAGCTGCCGGAGAACAGAGTCAACTGACCGTTTGGTGTTAGGATGGTGGAATCAGCAAATTCCACCATCCTAACACCAAGCGGTCAGTTGACTCCAGCAGTTTAAAGGTTAAAGTGGCCAAGGTTAAAGAATACCAGGCCAGGCTGCCCTGAGCACCACCCTCATGCGCATCAGGCTCCAGCACGAGCCTGGTGCGCATGAGGGTGGTGCTCAGGGCAGCCTGGCCTGGTGGTCTTCTCCAGCCTGCCTTGATGGTCTTCTCCAGCCTGCCTTGATATTCTTCTCCAGCCTGGCCTGGTGTTCTTCTCCAGCCTGGCCTGGTGTTCTTCTCCAGCCTGGCCTGGTGTTCCTCTCCAGCCTGGCCTTGTGTTCCTCTCCAGCCTGGCCCGGTGTTCCTCTCCAGCCTGGCCCGGTGTTCCTCTCCAGCCTGGCCCGGTGTTCCACTCCAGCCTGGTCCGGTGTTCCTCTCCAGCCTGGTCCGGTGTTCCTCTCCAGCCTGGTCCGGTGTTCCTCTCCAGCCTGGCCCGGTGTTCCTCTCCAGCCTGGCCCGGTGTTCCTCTCCAGCCTGGCCCGGTGTTCCTCTCCAGCCTGGCCCGGTGTTCCTCTCCAGCCTGGCCCGGTGTTCCTCTCCAGCCTGGCCCGGTGTTCCTCTCCAGCCTGGCCCGGTGTTCCTCTCCAGCCTGGCCCGGTGTTCCTCTCCAGCCTGGCCCGGTGTTCCTCTCCAGCCTGGCCCGGTGTTCCTCTCCAGCCTGGCCCGGTGTTCCTCTCCAGCCTGGCCCGGTGTTCCTCTCCAGCCTGGCCCGGTGTTCCTCTCCAGCCTGGCCCGGTGTTCCTCTCCAGCCTGGCCCGGTGTTCCTCTCCAGCCTGGCCCGGTGTTCCTCTCCAGCCTGGCCCGGTGTTCCTCTCCAGCCTGGCCCGGTGTTCCTCTCCAGCCTGGCCCGGTGTTCCTCTCCAGCCTGGCCCGGTGTTCCTCTCCAGCCTGGTCCGGTGTTCTTCTCCAGCCTGGTCCGGTGTTCCTCTCCAGCCTGCCTTGGTGTTCCTCTCCAGCCTGGTCCGGTGTTCCTCTCCAGCCTGGTCCGGTGTTCCTCTCCAGCCTGCCTTGGTGTTCCTCTCCAGCCTGCCTTGGTGTTCCTCTCCAGCCTGGCCCGGTGTTCCTCTCCAGCCTGGCCCGGTGTTCCTCTCCAGCCTGGCCCGGTGTTCCTCTCCAGCCTGGCCCGGTGTTCCTCTCCAGCCTGGCCCGGTGTTCCTCTCCAGCCTGGCCCGGTGTTCCTCTCCAGCCTGGCCCGGTGTTCCTCTCCAGCCTGGCCCGGTGTTCCTCTCCAGCCTGGCCCGGTGTTCCTCTCCAGCCTGGCCCGGTGTTCCTCTCCAGCCTGGTCCGGTGTTCCTCTCCAGCCTGCCTTGGTGTTCCTCTCCAGCCTGGTCCGGTGTTCCTCTCCAGCCTGGTCCGGTGTTCCTCTCCAGCCTGCCTTGGTGTTCCTCTCCAGCCTGCCTTGGTGTTCCTCTCCAGCCTGGCCCGGTGTTCCTCTCCAGCCTGCCTTGGTGTTCCTCTCCAGCCTGCCTTGGTGTTCCTCTCCAGCCTGCCTTGGTGTTCCTCTCCAGCCTGCCTTGGTGTTCCTCTCCAGCCTGGCCCGGTGTTCCTCTCCAGCCTGGCCCGGTGTTCCTCTCCAGCCTGGCCCGGTGTTCCTCTCCAGCCTGGCCCGGTGTTCCTCTCCAGCCTGGCCCGGTGTTCCTCTCCACCTGACTTGTGCGGCGTGTGATCACATGATCGTGTCTTGGTTTTCTAGTTCTATCAGCCAGCTTGCATGTAAAGGTTTGGGAACTCGACCTTCTGACCCATGGCAGTATTTTTAATGGTGAAGTCAATAAATGTGTATTTGGAATCCACCATGATGACCCCTTTCCTCTCCTCTATTTGCAGCGCTCTGGAAGCTCTGATAAACTTTGCATACAACGGGCACCTGGCCATAGACCAGCAGAACGTTCAGTCTCTCCTGATGGGAGCCAGCTTCCTGCAGCTGCAGAATATAAAGGACGCCTGCTGCTCCTTCTTGAAGGAGAGGTGAGTCTCGTTGAGCGGGTTCTTCATGATCACGTCAGGACTGGCATAACCAGTAGGTATATTGAGCTCTGTATGATCCTGCCTGGGTGGCTGCCAGTCCCGAGGGCGTGCACCATCCATGTGGGAGAACAGGACATCCTTCTGTCTAAGGATCTGTACGTAGCCATCAGATTCCAGGAAGAGGGTATGGATGGTAACCTCATTATAGGACAGTAAAGTGAATCGAAATGAGGTGGGCCAAAAGGAACCAAAAAGCCTCCAATGAACCCGTAAGGAGCACAGCTGAGATTTAAAAAAAAAAAAAACAGATGGTATCTGTAAGTCTTCTTTCAGCAAGCCCAAAAACACCAAGTTTATTTCTTGTACCGTTCAGCCATGACATCATGACCACTGACAGATGAAGAACATTGATTATCTCATGGGTGGGACATATTAGGCAGCAAGTGAACATGTTGTCCCTGAGGTTGGTGTGATGAAAGCAGAAAAAGTGGAGAAAAGTGTAACGGTTTGAGGGACTTTGGCAAGGGACAAATTGTAATGTCTAGCCGACTGGGTCAGAGCAACTCCAAAACTGCAGCTCTTGTGGGATGTTCCTGGTCTGCAGTGGTCATGACCACCCAAAAGTGGTCCAAGGAAGAAAAACTGGCCAACTGGGGACAGGGTCATGGGCAGCCAAGGCTCATTGATGGAGGTGAGGAAGGATGGCTCCTTGCTGGAAGGGGGGAGGGAAGGCTCATTGCTGGAGGGGGGGAGGGAAGGCTCATTGCTGGAGGGGGGGAGGGAAGGCTCATTGCTGGAGGTGGTGGAGGGAAGGCTCATTGCTGGAGGTGGTGGAGGGAAGGCTCATTGCTGGAGGTGGTGGAGGGAAGGCTCATTGCTGGAGGTGGTGGAGGGAAGGCTCATTGCTGGAGGTGGTGGAGGGAAGGCTCATTGCTGGAGGTGGTGGAGGGAAGGCTCATTGCTGGAGGTGGTGGAGGGAAGGCTCATTGCTGGAGGTGGGGGAGGGAAGGCTCATTGCCGGAGGTGGGGGAGGGAAGGCTCATTGCCGGAGGTGGTGGAGGGAAGGCTCATTGCCGGAGGTGGTGGAGGGAAGGCTCATTGCCGGAGGTGGGGGAGGGAAGGCTCATTGCCGGAGGTGGGGGAGGGAAGGCTCATTGCCGGAGGTGGGGGAGGGAAGGCTCATTGCCGGAGGTGGGGGAGGGAAGGCTCATTGCCGGAGGTGGGGGAGGGAAGGCTCATTGCCGGAGGTGGGGGAGGGAAGGCTCATTGCCGGAGGTGGGGGAGGGAAGGCTCATTGCCGGAGGTGGGGGAGGGAAGGCTCATTGCCGGAGGTGGGGGAGGGAGGGCTCATTGCCGGAGGTGGGGGAGGGAGGGCTCATTGCCGGAGGTGGGGGAGGGAGGGCTCATTGCCGGAGGTGGGGGAGGGAGGGCTCATTGCCGGAGGTGGGGGAGGGAAGGCTCATTGCCGGAGGTGGGGGAGGGAAGGCTCATTGCCGGAGGTGGGGGAGGGAAGGCTCATTGCCGGAGGTGGGGGAGGGAAGGCTCATTGCCGGAGTTGGGGGAGGGAGGGCTCATTGCCGGAGGTGGGGGAGGGAGGGCTCATTGCCGGAGGTGGGGGAGGGAGGGCTCATTGCCGGAGGTGGGGGAGGGAGGGCTCATTGCCGGAGGTGGGGGAGGGAGGGCTCATTGCCGGAGGTGGGGGAGGGGAGGGCTCATTGCCGGAGGTGGGGGAGGGAGGGCTCATTGCCGGAGGTGGGGGAGGGAGGGCTCATTGCCGGAGGTGGGGGAGGGAGGGCTCTTTGGTGGAGGTGGCGAGGGAAGGCTCTTTGGTGGAGGTGGCGAGGGAAGGCTCTTTGGTGGAGGTGGCGAGGGAAGGCTCATTGGTGGAGGTGGGGAGGGAAGGCTCATTGGTGGAGGTGGGGAGGGAAGGCTGACCCATGTTTTCCAATCCTGTAGAAGAGCTACTGGAGCTCAAAATGCTGAATAGGTGAAGCTGGTTCTGATAGAAATGTCAGAGCTCACAGAGCATCGCAGTTTGTTGTGTATGGGGGGCCGTGTAGCTACAGACCAATCAGGGTGCCCATACTGACCCGTGTCCACAGCCAAGAGCACCTACAATGGACACGTGAGCATCAGAACTGGAGCACGGAGCCATGGAAGAAGGTGACCTGGTCTGATGAATGACATTTTCTTTTCCATAAAGTTGATGGCCAGGATGCAGTATGGGAAGAAGACAAGCCGGCGGAGGCAGTGTGATGCTTCGGGAAATGTTCTGCTGGGAACCTTGGCTCCCGCCAATCATGTGGATGTTACTTGACACATCCCACCTACCTAAAAACATTGTTGGTGACCAAGTACACCCCTTCATGGAAACGGTACTCTCTGATGGCAGTGGCAGGATAATGTGCCCTACTACACTGAACAAAATGGTTGAAGAATGGTTTGGAACACAATGAGATTGAGGTGTTGACTTGGCCTCCAGGTTCTGTAGATCATGGGTGGCACTGCAGGGCACAGGTGGGTGGCACTGATGGGCATTGGTGGGTGGCACTGCTGGGCGGCGCTGATGGGTATAGGTGGGCGGCACTGAAGAGCACAGATGGGTGGCACTGATGGGCGTCATTGATGGGTACAGGTGGGAACCACAGCTGGGCACTGATCATCATTGTCGATTCCATCATGTGACGTGGCCTACCACTTGGTGGCTGAGTGACTGTTGTTCCCAGTTGCTTCCACTTTGTTATAATCCCACTAACAGTTGAGCGTGGAATATTTAGTAGCCAGGAAATGTCACGGATGGACTTATTGCCCAGGTGGCCACCTATCACGGGACCACGCTTGGAGTCACTGAGCTCCTGAGAGCGACCCATTCTTTCACCAATGTTTGTAGAAGCCGTCTGCATGCCTAGGGGCTTGATTGTATACACCTGTGTCCATGAAGCGGATTGGAGGACCTGAATCACATGATATGGAGGGCGGGGCCAATACTTTGGCAATATAGAGTATGACTACCGGCCCATTGACTGACCGTGATAATGGTGGTGTAGCTCTTAGTCCACCCATGACTACTGGTCCATTGGCTGACCGTGATAATGGTGGTGTAGCTCTTAGTCCACCCATGACTACTGGTCCATTGGCTGACCGTGATAATGGTGGTGTAGCTCTTAGTCCACCCATGACTACTGGTCCATTGACTGACCGTGATAATGGTGGTGTAGTTCTTAGTCCACCCATGACTACTGGCCCATTGGCTGACCGTGATAATGGTGGTGTAGCTCTTAGTCCACCCATGACTACTGGTCCACTGACTGACCATGATAATGGTGGTGTAGCTCTTAGTCCACCCATGACTACTGGCCCATTGGCTGACCATGATAATAATGGTGGTGTAGCTCTTAGTCCACCCATGACTACTGGTCCATTGGCTGACCATGATAATAATGGTGGTGTAGCTCTTAGTCCACCCATGACTACTGGTCCATTGGCTGACCATGATAATGGTGGTGTAGCTCTTAGTCCACCCATGACTACTGGCCCATTGGCTGACCGTGATAATGGTGGTGTAGCTCTTAGTCCACCCATGACTACTGGTCCACTGACTGACCATGATAATGGTGGTGTAGCTCTTAGTCCACCCTTGACTACTGACCCGTTGACTGACCATGATAATGGTGGTGTAGCTCTTAGTCCACCCATGACTACTGGCCCATTGGCTGACCGTGATAATGGTGGTGTAGCTCTTAGTCCACCCATGACTACTGGTCCATTGACTGACCGTGATAATGGTGGTGTAGCTCTTAGTCCACCCATGACTACTGGTCCATTGACTGACCGTGATAATGGTGGTGTAGCTCTTAGTCCACCCATGACTACTGGTCCGTTGACTGACCGTGATAATGGTGGTGTAGTTCTTAGTCCACCCATAACTACTGGTCCATTGGCTGACCATGATAATGGGGGTGTAGTTCTTAGTCCACCCATGACTACTGGTCTATTGACTGACCTTGATAATGGTGGTGTAGCTCTTAGTCCACCCATGACTACTGGTCCATTGACTGACTTTGATAATGATGGTGTAGCTCTTAGTCCACCCATAACTACTGGTCCACTGGCTGACCGTGATAATGGTGTAGCTCTTAGTCCACCCATGACTACTGGTCCATTGGCTGACCATGATAATGGTGGTGTAGCTCTTAGTCCACCCATGACTACTGGTCCACTGGCTGACCGTGATAATGGTGTAGCTCTTAGTCCACCCATGACTACTGGTCCATTGGCTGACCATGATAATGGTGGTGTAGCTCTTAGTCCACCCATGACTACTGGTCCATTGACTGACCTTGATAATGGTGGTGTAGCTCTTAGTCCACCCATGACTACTGGCCCATTGACTGACCATGATAATGGGGGTGTAGCTCTTAGTCCACCCATAACTACTGGTCCGTTGACTGACCGTGATAATGGTGGTGTAGCTCTTAGTCCACCAATGACTACTGGTCCATTGGCTGACCATGATAATGGTGGTGTAGCTCTTAGTCCACCCATGACTACTGGTCCATTGGCTGACCATGATAATGGTGGTGTAGCTCTTAGTCCACCCATGACTACTGGCCCATTGACTGACCATGATAATGGTGGTGTAGCTCTGGGCCTTTTCGGGTTCTTGGAATCATTGCGTGTCTTCTTCTCTTTAGGTTGCACCCAAAGAATTGTCTGGGAGTGCGGCAGTTTGCGGAGACCATGATGTGCGCGGTGCTGTACGACGCTGCCAACCGATTCATCCACGAGCACTTTGTGGAGGTGTCCATGTCGGAGGAGTTCCTGGCACTGCCCTTTGATGAGGTCCTGGAGCTGGTCTCCCGGGATGAGCTGAATGTGAAGGTGGAGGAGCAGGTAGGTGTCTAAGGAGAACGAGGACGGGTTTATCGTCTTGTCCGGTTACATTGGTCCCAACGTATTCTGACAGCAAGCAGGATTTTTAAAAACGCTGCAATTTAGTAACTTCGACAGGTCTTAGCCCTCCCCTAGTCTGTGATTGGACAGCAAAAGGAGAAGCAGCAGACTGATAAGCTCACCTGTCCCTGTCACTCTGCTCTCTCCTCCTATCAGCATGCCCCTTGTTGGCACATGAGTTCAGCAGCACGACTACCTCATTGCTGCTCCCTCCCCTAGTCTGAGCTCTGCTGTACGGGGAGGCTGACACCAGGGCACACTCAGGTTCTGTTTGGATTTAGAACAATCTATTGGCTGACGTACGAATGGTCACAGATCCGCTGTAACGTGCGTCTTTTATATCTGCTTTGTGGGAATGTTCACAACCGTTGTCAATAAAGCTATGAATGACGGCGTCCTCTTGCGTCTCGCGGCAGGTGTTCGAAGCCGCCTTGGCGTGGATTCGCTACGACCGGGAGCAGCGAGAAGTCCTTCTCCCGGAACTGCTGACTAAAGTCCGCCTGCCGCTCTGCCGCCCCCAGTTCCTCACCGACCGCGTGCAGCAGGACGATCTGGTGCGCTGCTGTCACAAATGCCGGTAAGTGGGGGAGGGGGTTTGTAGTCCCGGTGGCATTGTTTGATTGAGCTGGGTGGCACTGGATTTCTGGCAGGATAAACATTTTTTTTTTGTATTTTGTTTTTTTGGGGTTTTTTTGCATTTATTTACCAGAAAACATTCTACGGAGTAATTGCTATTGTTGGTGTCTCTATACTCCTTAACCCCTCCCCCTCCAGAGGATTTCCCCCCCCCCCCCCCCCCCCATTTCCTGACCAGGCCATTTTTTTTTTTGCGCTATGACGATGCGTCACTTTAGCTGACAATTGCACGGTCATGCAACCAAATGAAATTTACATCCTTTTTTTTTTATCCCACGAATTGAGCTTTCTTTCGGTGGTATTTGATCGCCTCTGCGTTTTTTTGGGGTTTTTCTTGCGCTATGAAAAAAAAGGAAAAAAAAAAGACCGTCAATTTTGAGAAAAAAACAATATATTTAATCGTCTCTGAATTTTTTTATTTTATGTACTATAAAAAAAAATCGACGATTTTGAGCAAAAAAAACAATATTTTGGATTTTTGGGGGATTTTTTGCTATTATCCCCTTACCCTCCTGAGGATTCCCCCCCCCCCCCTCCACCTTCCAGGCCATTTTTTTTAGATTATGGCGCTGCGTCACTTTAACTGACAATTGCGCGATCATGCAACACCGCACCCAGATGAAATTTAAATTCTTTTTTTTTTTTTTTTCCCCACGAATTGAGCTTTCTTTCGGTGGTATTTGATCGCCTCTGCGTTTTTTTTTTTTTGTTTTTTTTTTTGGGGGGGGGGGGGGGTTCGCTATGAAAAAAAAAGGAAAAAAGACTGACAATTTTGAGAAAAAAAACTATATTTTTAACGTTTTTGCTATTAAACGTGTCTAGTAAAAAATTAAAAAATCCAAGTTTCCTCATAAATTTAGGCCAAAATGTATTCTGCGCTATGCAAAAAAAAAAGAAAAAAAACAATTTTTTTAATGTTTTTGCTATTAAACCTGTCCACCAAAAAAATGTAAAAAATCAAATTTCCTAATAAATTTAGACCAAAATGTATTCTGCGCTATGAAAAAAAAAAAAAAGGACCGACAATTTTGAGAAAAAAAACAATATTTTTAACATTTTTGCTAGTAAACCTGTCCAGTAAAAAATGTAAAAAATCTAATTTCCTCATAAATTTCAGCCAAAATGTCTCCCGCTCCGTGTCTTTGCTAAAAAAAAAATCCCGATACGTGTAAATTAATTGGTTTACGTGAAAGTTATAGCGTCAACAAATGGCGGTATATACTGTGATTTTTTTTTTAATTTTTTTTTTTAACATTTTTACTAGTAATGGTGGCGATCAGCGACTTATAGCGGGACTGCGGCGGGCATTCTGACACTGGGGAGGGGGGGACTGACTTGGTGTCACTGACATCCTCAGTGACACCAATGCAGTGATCAGTGCTAATAAAAAGCCCTGACACTGTACTAATGGCATTGGGCAGGAAGGGGTTAACATGAGGGGTGATCAAAGGGTTAACTGTGTGCTTCACTGTAATCACACTGTGTTATGCAGAGCCATACAAAGCAGTGTGCAGGAGCTAACGGGAGGGATCTGTGCTTGCATACAGTTCTCTCCCTCCGTCGGTATTACTCGGCGATCACCGGGTGGCGGCGAGTAATCACCGGCCGGGACCCAGTCATTGACAGCCAAGGCCGCGGGTAGGGCGTGCACGCGACTCGCGCGCGCCCCCTACCCGGAAACGCAGAATCACACACATATATACACACACGTTTGTTCAGGATGGCCGTTCTCAGTTGACCTTTGTGGTGTGTTTTAGGGATCTGGTGGACGAAGCGAAGGATTACCACTTGATGCCGGAGCGCAGACCTCACCTACTAGCGTTCAAAACGCGACCGCGATGCTGCACATCGATCGCCGGTCTGATCTACGCCGTGGGAGGACTGAACTCGGCAGGTACCTTGAATTCCTGAATATTCATTCCAGCGAAGTTCTGCGTTTTCTGAGGTCGCTGGGCTTGGCAGCAGCTGCAGAACGTTTCCTGGCTGAAGCGTCCGGCACAGAAATGGTCGATGGTCTGACCATTGGAGGACGGCGAACATCATCTGGGCCAGGCAGGAAGGAGAACTTACTGATCCAGATATATCTCCTATATGTTCAAAGGGTTGTGAGTTCCTGACCATCGCACCTAATATATGCCCAAAAGTATGTGAACCCCCCCCCCCCCTACAAATGGAGTTCAGGGGTCTCCAGTGCAGAGTAATGTTAATACTACATCATACAAAGACATTGCAGACAATTGTGCTCGTCCATCCTTTTGGTGAAGGCCCTTTTCTCATCCACCAAGACTGTCCCTCCTGTGTACAAAGCCGGCTCCATAAAGACACGGAGGACCAGTCTGGGGTGGAGGAACTCGAGTGTCCCATACAGAGCCCTGACCTCAACCCTACTGAGCACCATTGAGATGAATTGGAATGTCCATTGCTGGACCAGTGTGCTCGTCCTTTGGACCTCTGGTCCCTTGGTCTTCAGATCCTTTGGTCCTCTGGTGTTCAGAACCCTTGGTCTCTAGTCTTCCTGGTCTTGCGATCCCTCGCTCTTCCCGTTCTTGCGATCCCTCGCTCTTCCCGGTCTTGCGATCCCTCGCTCTTCCCGGTCTTGCGATCCCTCGCTCTTCCCGGTCTTGCGATCCCTCGCTCTTCCCGGTCTTGCAATCCCTCGATCTTCCCGGTCTTGCGATCCCTCGCTCTTCCCGGTCTTGCGATCCCTCGCTCTTCCCGGTCTTGCGATCCCTCGCTCTTCCCGGTCTTGCGATCCCTCGCTCTTCCCGGTCTTGCGATCCCTCGCTCTTCCCGGTCTTGCGATCCCCCGCTCTTCCCGGTCTTGCGATCCCCCGCTCTTCCCGGTCTTGCAATCCCCTTTAGTCCCTCACTCTTCCCGGTCGTCCGATCCCTCGCTCTTCCCGATCGTCCGATCCCTCGCTCTTCCCGATCGTCCGATCCCTCGCTCTTCCCGATCGTCCGATCCCTCGCTCTTCCCGATCGTCCGATCCCTCGCTCTTCCCGATCGTCCGATCCCTCGCTCTTCCCGATCGTCTGATCCCCTTTGGTCCCTCGCTCTTCCCGGGCCTTCCGATCCCTCGCTCTTCCCGGTCCTCCGATCCCTCGCTCTTCCCGGTCCTCCGATCCCTCGCTCTTCCCGGTGCTCCGATCCCTCGCTCTTCCCGGTCCTCCGATCCCTCGCTCTTCCCGGTCCTCCGATCCCTCGCTCTTCCCGGTCCTCCGATCCCTCGCTCTTCCCGGTCTTGCGATCCTTCGCTCTTCCTGGTCATCCGATCCCTCGCTCTTCCGATCCCTTTTTGGTCTCCTGATCCCTTTTTTTGGTCTTCTTGGTCTTCCGATTCCTTTTCTTGGTCTTCCGATTCCTTTTTTTGGTCTTCTTGGTCTTCCGATCCCTTTTTTTGGTCTTCTTGGTCTTCCGATCCCTTTTTTTGGACGTCTTGGTCTTCCGATCCCTTTTTTTGGTCTTCTGGTGGGATGGTCGGCAGGGTGTTGTACATAGCTTTTTGGTCTTCTGATCCCTTTTGTTCCCTTTTGGTCTTTCCACCTCTCATCCTCCCGTCCCGCAGCACCTGACCTCACAAATGGGCACAAATCTCCAGAGACACCCTACAAAATTTTGTTCAATGTTTTTCCCAGAAGAGTGGAGGATGTTATGGCTTCAAAGGGGAGCCAGCTAAATTTTTAATCTGACCTCCATCCTTTCCTTATCTTGCACAGTTGTACCGGCTCCTCTCCTGGACTGAAATGGCTTTCTCTGTGAACATCTCACAATGTGCATTAGTAGCTGCAGCAAGACAGAGCTTCGCCTCATTTCCTGGCTGGAGGACGTCCAGCATCATCCAGCTCTTTCCTCCCCAGCTTGACTGACCCTGGCTCAACCCTACTAAGCATCATTGAGATGAATTGGAATGTCCATTGCTGGAACAGTGTGCTCATCCTTTGGACCTCTGGTCCCTTGGTCTTTGGATCCCTTGGTCTTCTGGTGTTCAGATCTCTTGGTCTCTAGTCTTCCTGGTCTTGCGATCCCTCGCTCTTCCTGGTCTTGCGATCCCTTGCTCTTCCTGGTCTTGCGATCCCTCGCTCTTCCTGGTCTTGCGATCCCTCGCTCTTCCTGGTCTTGCGATCCCTCGCTCTTCCTGGTCTTGCGATCCCTCGCTTTTCCTGGTCTTGCGATCCTTCGCTCTTCCTGGTCTTGCGATCCCTCGCTCTTTCTGGTCTTGCGATCCCTCGCTCTTCCTGGTCTTGCGATCCCTCGCTCTTCCTGGTCTTGCGATCCCTCGCTCTTCCTGGTCTTGCGATCCCTCGCTCTTCCTGGTCTTGCGATCCCTCGCTCTTCCTGGTCTTGCGATCCCCCGCTCTTCCTGGTCTTGCGATCCCTCGCTCTTCCTGGTCTTGCGATCCCTCGCTCTTCCCGGTCTTGCGATCCCTCGCTCTTCCTGGTCTTGCGATCCCTCGCTCTTCCTGGTCTTGTGATCCCTCGCTCTTCCTGGTCTTGCGATCTTTGCCTCATTTTCTGGCTGGAGGACTTCCAGCATCATCCAGCTCTTTCCTCGCCAGCTTGACTGTCCCTGGCCCTACCCCTTTCATTCACTGGACTTCAGTTCCTTCAGTATGGGGGGGGGGGCCCCGAATCACATGTGGGTGTTATCATACAAGTACAGCCTGCCTAGGAACACCCACTTCTCCAGACTGACCTCCACCCATCAGGGCACGATGATATTTGCAAAACTTCTCCAGAGTCGCCCACTGCTTGCATCACTGAGGGCTCTTGAGAGGAGCACAGAGGCAGGGTGCTGCGATGTTTTCAGGAAGCCATGTACAACACCCTGCCGGCCCCTCCCTCCAGCCACGATCTGCCTGCATTGCATAGAGAATGACCCAGGATTATGGGGGGATGAGGAGGGACCGGAAAGGGGATCTGCGGTGCTGTTTGAACTGTTTCTCCAGAATGTGAATTCCCTGTTAAATGTTTAAGACGAGTAGCACATTTCTACGCAGGCGATTCTCTGAACGTGGTGGAAGTGTTCGACCCCATCGCCAACCGCTGGGAGAAATGTCAGCCGATGACCACGGCTCGCAGCAGAGTGGGCGTCGCTGTTGTGAACGGGCTTCTGTACGCCATTGGGGGATACGACGGCCAATCACGGCTCAGCACTGTGGAAGTATACAACCCTGAGACGGACACGTGGACCAAAGTGGGAAGCATGAACAGCAAAAGGAGGTGAGAGAGATCCCGTTATTGTATCGTCCTGCAGAGACCATCTCTGTACCAGAGGAGCTTACACTCTAATGTCTCCTCCCCCACAGTCCCATCAGTCTCTGTACCAGAGGAGCTTACGCTCTAATGTCCCCTCCCCCACAGTCCCATCAGTCTCTGTACCAGAGGAGCTTACGCTCTAATGTCCCCTCCCCCCACAGTCACATCAGTCTCTGTACCAGAATAGCTTACACTCTAATGTCCCCTCCCCCACAGTGACATCAGTCTCTGTACCAGAGGAGCTTACACTCTAATGTCTCCTCCCCCACAGTGACATCAGTCTCTGTACCAGAGGAGCTTACACTCTAATGTCTCCTCCCCCACAGTGACATCAGTCTCTGTACCAGAGGAGCTTACACTCTAATGTCCCCTCCCCCACAGTCCCATCAGTCTCTGTACCAGAGGAGCTTACGCTCTAATGTCCCCTCCCCCACAGTCACATCAGTCTCTGTACCAGAATAGCTTACACTCTAATGTCCCCTCCCCCACAGTGACATCAGTCTCTGTACCAGAGGAGCTTACACTCTAATGTCCCCTCCCCCACAGTCACATCAGTCTCTGTACCAGAGGAGCTTACACTCTAATGTCTCCTCCCCCACAGTGACATCAGTCTCTGTACCAGAGGAGCTTACACTCTAATGTCCCCTCCCCCACAGTCCCATCAGTCTCTGTACCAGAGGAGCTTACACTCTAATGTCCCCTCCCCCACAGTCCCATCAGTCTCTGTACCAGAGGAGCTTACACTCTAATGTGCCCTCCCCCCACAGTCCCATCAGTCTGTACAGAGGAGCTTACACTCTAATGTCCCCTCCCCCACAGTCCCATCAGTCTCTGTACTAGAGGAGCTTACACTCTAATGTCCCCTCCCCCACAGTCCCATCAGTCTCTGTACCAGAGGAGCTTACACTCCAATGTCCCCTCCCCCCACAGTCCCATCAGTCTGTACAGAGGAGCTTACACTCTAATGTCCCCTCCCCCACAGTCCCATCAGTCTCTGTACTAGAGGAGCTTACACTCTAATGTCCCCTCCCCCACAGTCACATCAGTCTCTGTACCAGAATAGCTTACACTCTAATGCCCCCTCCCCCACAGTCCCATCAGTCTCTGTACCAGAGGAGCTTACACTCTAATGTCCCCTCCCCCACAGTCCCATCAGTCTCTGTACCAGAGGAGCTTACACTCCAATGTCCCCTCCCCCCACAGTCCCATCAGTCTGTACAGAGGAGCTTACACTCTAATGTCCCCTCCCCCACAGTCCCATCAGTCTCTGTACTAGAGGAGCTTACACTCTAATGTCCCCTCCCCCACAGTCACATCAGTCTCTGTACCAGAATAGCTTACACTCTAATGCCCCCTCCCCCACAGTCCCATCAGTCTCTGTACCAGAGGAGCTTACGCTCTAATGTCCCCTCCCCCACAGTCACATCAGTCTCTGTACCAGAGGAGCTTACGCTCTAATGTCCCCTCCCCCACAGTCACATCAGTCTCTGTACCAGAGGAGCTTACACTCTAATGTCCCCTCCCCCGCAGTCCCATCAGTCTCTGTACCAGAGGAGCTTACACTCTAATGTCCCCTCCCCCGCAGTCCCATCAGTCTCTGTACCAGAGAGCTTACACTCTAATGTCCCCTCCCCCACAGTCACATCAGTCTCTGTACCAGAGGAGCTTACACTCTACTGTCCCCTCCCCCACAGTCACACACTATTATTATTCTACATGATCTGACAGGGTTAAAACTTGCTAGATCTCTGTATCTCTCTATGCAGTACAGGCAGATCATGGCAGGTGGGAGGGTCCTGGCCGGGTGCTGTATTTCTTATCTTCGTCTCTTTTCCTGTCAGTGCGATGGGCACGGTGGTCCTGGACGGACAGATCTATGTGTGCGGGGGCTATGATGGGAACTGCTCCCTGAACTCTGTGGAGACCTACAGTCCAGAGACTGACAAGTAAGACCAATACGAGGAGTCCCGGCGGTAGGATTTCACATTCGGAAAAAGTGACAGTTGTGATTGTAGTAGTAATAGTGACAGTTGTTCCATCCTATGATTGGGTCTCGTCCGCATCACATGACTCTCCAATGTACCGAAAAGATCCGATATGTATACCAAACTAAACGATTACAGGGGCGGGGCTTCCTGACGTGTCACAATATACAGGAACCGTCATCAAAGGCCGTCCTGGAGTCTCTCCAGTGACTGTGCCTAGGCTAAGATGATGTCATCAGTCTGCTGCAGGCAACAGAAGGCATTTCCTCAGTCTCCTCCCCAGTGATCAGACTGTACATTGTAACTTTGTAGAAGGAGGAGGTGGAATTTCCTCAGCCCCCCCTCCCCCAGTGATCAGACTGTACATCGTAACTTTATAGAAGGAGGAGGCGGCATTTCCTCAGCCCCCCCTCCCCCAGTGATCAGACTGTACATTGTAACTTTGTAGAAGGAGGAGGAGGCATTTCCTCAGTCTCCTCCCCCAGTGATCAGACTGTACATTGTAACGTTGTAGAAGGAGGAGGAGGCATTTCCTCAGTCTCCTCCCCCAGTGATCAGACTGTACATTGTAACGTTGTAGAACACTGTATCCTTGCAGCAAATCACAGGGTGATGAGAGGGTTCAGGTAATCTGGGTGTTGTGCTCTTTATTCCAGATGGACGGTGGTGACACCGATGAGCTCCAATCGCAGCGCGGCCGGTGTCACCGTATTTGAGGGTCGGATTTATGTCTCGGGTGGACACGATGGACTACAGATCTTCAACACGGTACGTCCTCATTCCTTCCTTCTATCAATCCCACCATACACATTGTTCCCTGCTGTACAATCCTTCCCGACCACCTACCACAGATCTACTGCAGGAGAGCGCCCCTCCCCCCGCCCTGCCTGCACCGGATCATGTACCTGATCCGCCTCTCCTGGGTAGGGGGCGTGCATGCTCCCTGGCTGTGCTGTCATTCGCTACTGCCGGTCTGTGGGTCCTGGCCAATGACTTGTGTCCGGAGCCCACTGATCGGCTAGGCAAATGACAGAAGAGAGCTCTGTGTTGGTAAACAACACAGAGCTCTCTAACCCCTCCCCCTCCAGAGGATTCTCCCCCACCACCTTCCTGACCAGGCCATTTTTTGCATTACGGCGCTGCGTTCCTGTTACTGACAATTGCGCGGTCATGCCGCGCCCGAAATAAATTTTACGTCCTTTTCTTTTCCCACGAATACAGCTTTCTTTCGGTGGTATTTGATCGCCTCTGCGCTTTTTAAAATTTTTTTTGCGCTATTAAGAAAAAAAAAGACCGACAACTTTGAGGGAAAAAAAAACTATATTTTTGACTTTTTGCTATTAAACACGTCCAGTAAATAAATATAAAAAATCAAATTTCCTCATAAATTTCAGCCAAAATGTCTCCCATCCGTTACTTTGCTACAAAATCCCGAGACGTGGAAATGAATTGGTTTACGTGACAGTTCTAGCGTCTACAAATGGCGGGAAAGATACGGGGATTTATTTATTTTTTTAAATTAGATTTTTACTAGTAATGGCGGCGATCAGCGACTTATTGCAGGACTGCGGAGGGCATTCTGACACTGAAGGGGGGGGGGGACTGACTTGGTGTCACTGACATCCCCAGTGACACCAGTACAGTGATCAGTGCTAATAAAAAGCCCCGACACTGTACTAATGGCACTGGGCAGGAAGGGGTTAACATGAGGGGCGATCAAAGGGTTAACTGTGTGCAGGGAGTGTTTTACTAGGGAGTGGGGTCAGTGTCCCCCCTCCCCCTTACACCAGGGTCGCCATCAGTGTCCCCCCTCCCCCTTACACCAGGGTCACCATCAGAGTCCCCCCTCCCCCTTACACCAAGATCCCCATCGGAGGCACCCCCCTCCCTCGTACACCAGGGTCCCCATCGGAGGCTCCCCCTTACACCAGGGTCGCTATCGGTGTCCCCCCTCCCCCTTACACCAGGGTCGC
>NW_028320027.1:22500-44458 GCF_062004578.1 Staurois parvus | reverse complement strand
GTTCACCAAACTATCCAAAAAAAAAAAAGTGATTTTAGTTGCTGAAAAACGTAGGTTAAAAAACATCTGTTTAGCCGCGTTTGCATATCGCGTTTATGTGCGTTTAGAAGCGTTTTTAAAAGATAACCTCAGGAGACCTTCCCGAATGCACTGAAAAACAGTAAATAATTAACTGTTCCATACATTTTGAAGGAAATAGAGAGAGCAGAAGCAGAGAGAGCAGTATGTGTGGAGATGACCTGTCTTTTCTGGTTGTAGTCACTATGAATCCCATCATGAGCATAATGCGGCGCATTTTACCATTTTATCCTTCACGCCAAACCTGGAGCTGACTGCGCTGGTGTACCGGGTCCATTTGAATACATGGAAAACGCTTTGCATGCATTTCTGATGATGAAAAAAGGCTCCGGACAGCATCTGGATATGGACCAGTCAAAAAACGCTTATAAACGCGGTTAACCACGTTTGCACGCATTTGGCATTTGAAACGCTGGTAAAATCTACTCCTGAACGCAAGTTTGGTGCGTTCAAAAATATGACTGTAAACTCAACCGCCTGTAAATGACGATGTGTACACGGACACATAGGAAACATTAGGGAGAGTTCAGGGGCTGCTGAAAAAAAAACGCTGAACAGCTCCTGAACGTCAGTTTAGCAGCCGCAGTGTACATTATTTATTTCAGGTACTTATATAGCGCCGTCAATTTACACAGCACTTTACATATATATTGTACATTCACGTCAGTCCCCGCCCCCGAGGGGCGTACAATCTAAGGTCTCTAACTCACATTCATACATACATATATATTAGGGCCAATTTAGACAGGAGCCAATTCACCTACCAGCATGTCTTTGGACTGTAGGAGGAAACCGGAGTACCCGGAGGAAACCCACGCAGGCACAGGGAGAACATGCAAACTCCAGGCAGGTGGTGCCGTGGTTGGGATTTGAACCACCGACCCGAGTACTGCCAGGTGGGAGTGCTAACCATTTAGCCTCTGTGCTGCCCTTACATGAGCCCTTAACACGGCTGATAAAATTGCTGAAAAGCCTGGAATTCACCGCTTGTTTGTGGTCCTTGAGGACTGGAGATTAGGATCAGTCCTGTAATTATAAAGTGACTGTAAAGGTTTTGATTTTTTTTTCTTTTAACTACCTGCCGACCGCAGATAGCCGAATGGCGGCTGCACCGCGGCCGGCCAGTTCTGAGTGGACGTCATATGACGTCCTCCCAGAACGCGCTCTCCTGCGCGCCCCAGGGGGCGCGCACCCGGCGATCTCCGTGATCGCTGTGTCCTATGGACACAGCTGATCACGTGATGTGGTAAAAGGCCAATCACAGCGGCCTTTTACCACCTGATCAGCGGTGTCCAATGACACGCTGATCAGAGGGAAATGCAAGTGCCGGTTCTCGGCTGCACTTTCCTCACGCTGTCAGATCGTGAGGAAAGTACTGCCGAGAACCGGCAGTTGTCAGAGCGGGGATCGGCACCGATCATCAGGGCACTGATGATCAGAGCCCTGATGATCGGTGCCCAGCAGTGCCACCTGCAAGTTCCGCCCACCTGTGCCCTGCAGTGCGCCCACTAGCTCCGCCCACCTGTGCCCAGCAGTGCACCCACCTGTGCCCAGCAGTGCACCCACCTGTGCCACTCTGCAATTTCACACACCTGTGCCCAGAAGTGCCACCTACCTGTGCCCACCAGTGCCACCCACCTGTGCCCACCCACCAGTGCAGCCCAGCAGTGCTGCCAGTCAGTGCCCAGCGGTTGTGCCAGTCAGTGCCGCCAGTCAGTGCCCAGCAGTGATGCCAGTCAGTGCCGTCTATCAGTACCCATCATTAGTGTCACCTATCAGTGCCGCCTATCCGTGCCACCTCATTAGTACTGCCTATCAGTGCCCTTTAGTGCCGCCTATCAGTGCCCATCAGTGCCGCCTATCAGTGCCCATCAGTGCTGCCTCATCAACGCACATCAGTGAAGGAGAAAAATTACCTGTTTGAAAAATTTTATAATAGAAACAAAGAAACTTTTTTTTTTTTCTTCAAATTTTTGACAATTTTTTATTTATAGAGCAAAAAGTAAAGCGCCCAGTGGCGATTAAATACCACCAAAAGAAAGCTCTATTTGTGAGAAAAAAATGATTAAAATTTCATATGGGTACAATGTTGCATGACCGCGCAATTGTCAATCAAAGTGCGGCAGTGCTGAAAGCTGAAAATTTGTCTGGTAAATAAGGGGGTATAAGTGCCTGGTAGGCAAGGGGTTAAATAACATTTTGTGCTTACCTGCTCCGTGCTATGATTTTGTACAGAACAACCCTGATCCTCCTCTTCTGGGGTCCCCTGCCTGCCCTGGTGGCTCCTCCCCCTCTGCCAAGTGTCCCCATAGCGAGCCGCTTGCTCTAGGGGCAGTTGTGGAAGCTGGATCCTGAGATGCGCTCTGTGTGTCCATTGACACACTCAGTGTGGCACGGCCCCACCTCCGCTCTTTGGCTGTGATTGACAGCAACAGGAGCCCATGGCTTCTGCTGCTGCCTCCATGTCCAGTGAGGAGTGAGAGAGTGGAGAGAGCCGCTGCTCTTGGGCACAGTGTTTGATCGAGATGGGGCTCAGGTAAGTATAAGGGAGGGGCTGGGGGGGGGGGTGTTGCCTTAATACAGAGAAGGCATTAAGGTAAAAAAAAACCCTTCAGCCTTTAGAACCACTGTAATCACCATTCATCACAGGGGACAAGGGGGCGCTCTTTACATCTGGAGGAAAAGAAATGTAATCTCCAAACACAGAAAGGTTTCTTCCCAGTAAGAGCTGTAAGAATGTGGAATAGACTCCCTCAAGAGTTGGTTGTGGCCAGCTCAGTGGATTGCTGTAGGAAAGTCCTGGATTCTTTCTTTGGATACACAGAATATAACTGGATATAACATTTATAGGTGACGGTGATCCCGGGAATATCCGATTGCCTCTCGAGGGTTCAGGAAGGATTTTTTTCCCTGCAGGAGCAAATTGGATCGTGCTTTGCTGTATTTTTTTTTGCCTTCCTCTGGATCAAATGTGGGTGTAGGATTTTTTTTTATCCAGAATATAACTGTCAGACCAATCTGACTTCTTAAAATCTTTTTTTTTTTTTCCTGGAGTTCCATTTTAAGGAGAATTTTGTTCACTCGTAAGAAACCCTTCCCTCACCTGATACACAGAACATAACTGGATATAACATTTATAGGGAAAGTTGATCCAGGGAATATCCGATTGCCTCTCGGGGGACCAGGAAGGGATTTTTTTCTCTGCAGGAGCAAATTGGATCGTGCTTTGCTGGTTTTTTTTTCTACCTTCCTCTGGATCAACTGTGGGTGTCGGATTTTTTTTAATGGTTGAACTGGATGGACTTTTGTCTTTTTTCAGCCAGACTAACTATGTAACTATGTCATTTTATCTCATTAGTTCAATTGGAAGCCGATTGTCCTTTGTGAGATACAGGTAGTATATATGAATCTAAATCTGGAATAACATTCTCATGGATCGTATAAAACTCACAAAAAGAATAACTTTTATGAAGACGTTACGATATTAACTAAAAATGTGCGCGCAGAGGAAGCAGCCCATAGGCTCCCGTAGGAGCGGAGTCTGTAACAAGCCCTCATTCTAATATCATGGCCGTGCTTCTGTTTGGGCGGGGGGCCAGTTTTGTGCTCTGTCCTATGAGACTCGGCACTCAACGCCCGGCTTAGAGGCCGCTCTGACTGTGCGCGGTGCGGGGCAGGAAGTCAAGACTGTACGTGAGTTGTGTATGTGTAATAATTTATAGAGACATTCATTGGCTTGAAAAAATAAAAATTGGCCGCTACCCTCGGCTTAAAGTTTATGTAGGTGTTAGATGATAAGCCAGTCCTCACAGCCCCCCTCCCCTCCCCACAGGCACATAATTCACTTTAGTAAAAGCAGAATGTTTGCAATTGCTTTAACGCCACTAAAATCTTGCCAAGCTCTGATCCTCGCGTTACATATGTGTATGTGTCTGCGCAATGTCTCTGGGCAGCACAGTGGATAAATGGTTAGCACTTCCGCCTGGCAGTACTCGGGTTGTTGGTTCGAATCCCAGCCACGGCGCCACCTGCCTGGAGTTTGCATGGTCTCCCTGTGCCTGCGTGGCTTTCCTCCGGGTACTCCGGTTTCCTCCCACCCTCCAAAGACATGCTGGTAGGTTAATTGGATCCTGTCTAAATTGGCCCTAGTATGTGTTTGAATGTAAGTTAGGGACCTTAGATTGTACACCCCTTGAGGGTTAGGGACCTTAGATTGTAGGCCCCTTGAGGGTTAGGGACCTTAGATTGTACGCCCCTTGAGGGTTAGGGACCTTAGATTGTAGGCCCCTTGAGGGTTAGGGACCTTAGATTGTACGCCCCTTGAGGGTTAGGGACCTTAGATTGTAGGCCCCTTGAGGGTTAGGGACCTTAGATTGTACGCCCCTTGAGGGTTAGGGACCTTAGATTGTACACCCCTTGAGGGTTAGGGACCTTAGATTGTACGCCCCTTGAGGGTTAGGGACCTTAGATTGTACGCCCCTTGAGGGTTAGGGACCTTAGATTGTACGCCCCTTGAGGGTTAGGGACCTTAGATTGTACACCCCTTGAGGGTTAGGGACCTTAGATTGTACACCCCTTGAGGGTGAGGGACCTTAGATTGTACGCCCCTTGAGGGTTAGGGACCTTAGATTGTACGCTCCTTGGGGGCGGGGACTGATGTGAATGTACAATATATATGTAAAGTGCTGCGTAAATTGACGAAGCTATATAAGTACCTGAAATAAATAAAGCGGTGGTGGGCATTTGTTTATAGGAGCATTCTAGGCCAGTGGGCAATTTTTAAATGTCAACAAATGTGTCCAGCACTAGTAATTATTCAGAAAAAGTTAGGCGCCTGGTGTCTTTTTTTTTTTTTTATTATTATTCTTATTAGGCACACAGGATTTATATTATTATTATTATACAGTATTTATATTATTATTATTATACAGTATTTATATTATTATTATTATACAGGATTTATATTATTATTATTATACAGGATTTATATTATTATTATTATACAGGATTTATATTATTATTATTATTATTATTATTATTATACAGGATTTATATATTATTATTATTATACAGGATTTATATTATTATTATTATTATTATACAGGATTTATATTATTATTATTATTATTATTATTATACAGGATTTATATATTATTATTATTATACAGGATTTATATTATTATTATTATACAGGATTTATATTATTATTATTATACAGGATTTATATTATTATTATTATTATTATTATTATTATACAGGATTTATATATTATTATTATTATACAGGATTTATATTATTATTATTATTATTATACAGGATTTATATTATTATTATTATTATTATTATACAGGATTTATATATTATTATTATTATACAGGATTTATATTATTATTATACAGGATTTATATTATTATTATTATTATTATTATTATTATACAGGATTTATATTATTATTATTATACAGGATTTATATTATTATTATTATTATTATTATTATTATACAGGATTTATATTATTATTATTATTATTATACAGGATTTATATTATTATTATTATTATTATTATACAGGATTTATATATTATTATTATTATACAGGATTTATATTATTATTATTATACAGGATTTATATTATTATTATTATTATTATTATACAGGATTTATATTATTATTATTATACAGGATTTATATTATTATTATTATTATTATACAGGATTTATGGCGCCAGCAGTTTGCTCAGCGCTTTACAATATAAGGGAGACAGTACAATTACAATACATTACAGTACAGAAGGAATAGGAGGGCCCGGCTCGTGGAGCTTACAATCTAAAGGAAGGGGGAGGGGATACAAAAGGTGATAGCTGCGGGGGATGATCTGGTGGAGGTGATTCAAGTACAGTTCTTAGGTGGAGGTGGGGTAGGCTTCCTTGAAGAAGTGAGTTTTCAAAGATTGCCTAAAGGCAGACAGGGTGGGGTTCGACCGGACATACTGTGGTAGGGAGTTCCAGAGGATGGGAGAGGCTCTGGAGAAGTCCTGGAGGCGAGCGTGGGAGGAGGTGATGAGGGAGCTAGAGAGGAGGATATCATGGGAGGAGCGGAGTAGGCGATTTGGGCGGTATTGTGGATGAGGTTGGCGATGTAGCTCGGGGCAGTGTTGTGGATGGCTTTGTAAGCTGTGGTTAGTATTTTGTATTTTATACGTTGGGTTAGTGGAAGCCAGTGGAGGGATTGGCAGAGTGGGGTGGAGGCCAGTGGAGGGATTGGCAGAGATGGGTGAAGGCCAGTGGAGGGATTGGCAGAGAGGGGTGGAGGCCAGTGGAGGGATTGGCAGAGAGGGGTGGAGGCCAGTGGAGGGATTGGCAGATAGGGGTGGAGGACACTGAATGGAGGCCAGTGGAGGGATTGGCAGAGAGGAATGGAGGACACTGAATGGAGGTCAGTGGAGGGATTGGCAGAGAGGCGTGGAGGGCACTGAATGGAGGTCAGTGGAGGGATTGGCAGAGAGGAATGGAGGACACTGAATGGAGGTCAGTGGAGGGATTGGCAGAGAGGGGTGGAGGACACTGAATGGAGGCCAGTGGAGGGATTGGCAGAGAGGGGTGGAGGACACTGAGTGGAGGCCAGTGGAGGGATTGGCAGAGAGGGGTGGAGGACACTGAATGGAGGCCAGTGGAGGGATTGGCAGAGAGGGGCAGCAGTCGCTGATCGGTTGGTAAGGTGGATGAGTCTAGCAGCAGTCGCTGATCGGTTGATAAGGTGTAGGAGTCTAGCGGCAGTCGCTGATCGGTTGGTAAGGTGTAGGAGTCTAGCGGCAGTCACTGATTGGTTGGTAAGGTGGATGAGTCTAGCGGCAGTCACTGATTGGTTGGTAAGGTGGATGAGTCTAGCAGCAGCATTCATAGTAGACTGAAGGGGGGATAGCCTGTGTAACGGTAGACCAGTGAGGAGGGAGTTGCAGTAATCGAGGCGGGATATAACAAGGCGGGATAAGTTGTTTTGTGGTGTCATTGGTCAGGAAGGGGCGGATTTTGGAAATGTTCCGGAGGTTGAGGCAGCAGGATTTAGCCAGTGAGTGGATGTGGGGCCCAAAGGAGAGGTCCGAGTCCTGGATTACGCCTTGCACCCTCACATGAGGGGAAGGACCAATGGTTGTGCTGTTGATCTTGATAGTAAAGTTGTGAGTGGGGGATGGGGGAGGAGGAATATCATCTTATAATAGTACAATAGTTCAAACAGCAATTCACCCCGAAGTTGAAGTTCTAATTACAGGGGGGGGGGGGGGGGCTTAGAGTCTACCGTATGTCAGCTCTTTATATTGCTTTCTTTGATTTTGGTTGGACATATACTTTTGAAAACTGATCAAACGCGAATGACAAATGTCCACACACACTTCAGTTGTTCATAGATCGAGTCAGAATATCGAACAATCAAATTGACGTGTCCGGGCACTTAAAGTGTTACTAAACGCACAACAGTAAAATGCAGCAAAGCATGCTGGTTATACTCACTGTGGAACCTAAGGGGTTAATCCTCTGTATTGTGTATAAAGGATGTTTGATCCCATCTTCTCTGATCCTCTTCTTCTTCAGCTGTCCCCAATCCATCTGCTGATACAAGAACCTTGGGGGCAGTCTGCACATGCTCAATTTAGTGTGTATAGCTACAGAGTTTTTTTTTTTCTCTTGGGAAAGTGCATGTAATCAGCACAGGGCCAATGAGTGCTGTCCAGACAGACAATCAGAGGTCCTGCAGCCTCATAGGACAATCGGGAGAATGAAAACTCTTCCTACAAGCTTTAAACAGTGGTCTGCGAGACACTGATAGAAGTCACAAGACTGCTCTATACTAGAAAAGGTATTTAGCCATTTATATTTACTAAAATAATTGCACTTTCATGTTCTGTGTACTGTGGGAGACCAGTTACAGTGAATGCGGGGTCCGGGGAGAGCGGATATAGTGAATGCGGGGTCCTGGGAGAGCGGATATAGTGAATGCGGGGTCCGGGGAGAGCGGATACAGTGAATGCGGGGTCCGGGGAGAGCGGACAGAGTGAATGCGGGGTCCGGGGAGAGCGGATATAGTGAATGCAGGGTCCGGGGAGAGCGGATATAGTGAATGCGGGGTCCGGGGAGAGCGGACAGAGTGAATGCGGGGTCCGGGGAGAGCGGACATAGTGAATGCGGGGTCCGGGGAGAGCGGATACAGTGAATGCGGGGTCCGGGGAGAGCGGATATAGTGAATGCGGGGTCCGGGGAGAGCGGATATAGTGAATGCGGGGTCCGGGGAGAGCGGACAGAGTGAATACGGGGTCCGGGGAGAGCGGACAGAGTGAATACGGGGTCCGGGGAGAGCGGACAGAGTGAATGCGGGGTCCGGGGAGAGCGGATATAGTGAATGCGGGGTCCGGGGAGAGCGGATATAGTGAATGCGGGGTCCGGGGAGAGCGGATATAGTGAATGCGGGGTCCGGGGAGAGCGGATATAGTGAATGCGGGGTCCGGGGAGAGCGGATATAGTGAATGCGGGGTCCGGGGAGAGCGGACAGAGTGAATGCGGGGTCCGGGGAGAGCGGACAGAGTGAATGCGGGGTCCGGGGAGAGCGGATATAGTGAATGCGGGGTCCGGGGAGAGCGGATATAGTGAATGCGGGGTCCGGGGAGAGCGGATATAGTGAATGCGGGTTCCGGGGAGAGCGGATATAGTGAATGCGGGGTCCGGGGAGAGCGGATATAGTGAATGCGGGGTCCGGGGAGAGCGGATATAGTGAATGCGGGGTCCGGGGAGAGCGGATATAGTGAATGCGGGGTCCGGGGAGAGCGGATATAGTGAATGCGGGGTCCGGGGAGAGCGGATATAGTGAATGCGGGGTCCGGGGAGAGCGGATATAGTGAATGCGGGGTCCGGGGAGAGCGGATATAGTGAATGCGGGGTCCGGGGAGAGCGGATATAGTGAATGCGGGGTCCGGGGAGAGCGGACAGAGTGAATACGGGGTCCGGGGAGAGCGGACAGAGTGAATACGGGGTCCGGGGAGAGCGGACAGAGTGAATGCGGGGTCCGGGGAGAGCGGATATAGTGAATGCGGGGTCCGGGGAGAGCGGATATAGTGAATGCGGGGTCCGGGGAGAGCGGATATAGTGAATGCGGGGTCCGGGGAGAGCGGATATAGTGAATGCGGGGTCCGGGGAGAGCGGACAGAGTGAATGCGGGGTCCGGGGAGAGCGGACAGAGTGAATGCGGGGTCCGGGGAGAGCGGATATAGTGAATGCGGGGTCCGGGGAGAGCGGATATAGTGAATGCGGGGTCCGGGGAGAGCGGATATAGTGAATGCGGGGTCCGGGGAGAGCGGATATAGTGAATGCGGGGTCCGGGGAGAGCGGATATAGTGAATGCGGGGTCCGGGGAGAGCGATTATAGTGAATGCGAGGTCCGGAGAGAGCGGACAGAGTGAATGCGGGGTCCGGGGAGAGCGGATATAGTGAATGCGGGGTCCGGGGAGAGCGATTATAGTGAATGCAGGGTCCGGGGAGAGCGGATATAGTGAATGCGGGGTCCGGGGAGAGCGGATATAGTGAATGCGGGGTCCGGGGAGAGCGGACATAGTGAATGCGGGGTCCGGGGAGAGCGGATATAGTGAATGCGGGGTCCGGGGAGAGCGATTATAGTGAATGCGGGGTCTGGGGAGACCGGATATAGCGAACGTGGGGTCCGGGGAGAGCGGATATAGTGAACGCGGGGTCCGGGGAGACCGGATATAGTGAACGCGGGGTCCGGGGAGACCGGATATAGCGAATGCGGGGTCCGGGGAGAGCGGATATAGCGAATGCGGGGTCCGGGGAGACCGGATATAGTGAATGCGGGGTCCGGGGAGACCGGATATAGCGAATGCGGGGTCCGGGGAGAGCGGATATAGTGAATGCGGGGTCCGGGGAGAGCGGATATAGTGAATGCGGGGTCCGGGGAGAGCGGATATAGTGAATGCGGGGTCCGGGGAGAGCGGATATAGTGAATGCGGGGTCCGGGGAGAGCGGATATAGTGAATGCGGGGTCCGGGGAGAGCGGATATAGTGAATGCAGGGTCCTGGGTTTATTAACACTATAAATCTCGTGATTTCTCTTGTATCCTGTCCTGGACAGCGCAGTGCTGGGCACGGGGGATACGGAGTCAATAACACAATATTTTATGGAAACAAATGGCTCTTTTGTTCTACATGGTGCTGTCAGTCTAGCACTGTAAACGCGCTTACTGGAGAGACCAGGACAGAGAGATGATGACCTCATCAGCGAGCTGCTGCTTCGTTTTCCAAGCGTTGCTTCACTGCCATGGGGGAATAGTGAGGTCACCAACCTGGCAGCTCTGTCTGGCATAACTACAAATCCTTGGCTGGTGAAGCGGAGTAGATATATATTTCTCAGCTGTGTATTCAGCCGCTTGCCTGGACTTTAGCTTTAATTGGCTACAGTTTAGCGATTTTAACAGATTTTAAAACAATATCCTGCTTTTTTTTTATTATGTTGGAATTTTTTTTTAAATCCTATAATTAGAACGCAGTCTGGGTCTTGTGGGAGACTTGTGGGGTGGCTGCCATGTGTGGGTGGCAGGAGGAGATTTATATATAGTCCGTCGGGCAGTGTGTGGTAAGGCTGAGGTTGGGAGAGCTGACTTGATAGTCTGCAATTAGCAGGGCCGAGCCGTCAGCCGTGGCCTGAACGAATCTCCGGCTGCATCTGAACGAATCTCCGGCTGCATCTGAACCTCTCTTATAAAATGCAATGCTACTCTGATAATAATAATACTATATATATATATAATACATAAATACAATACATATGAAGTGACACGATGGGCAACAAAACACAGTGACCTGATCCTCCAGGGATCTACAAATATATAGGTGAACTGATCCTCAATGGAGCTAAAGTGTACACAGTGAATGTTGTACCACCCAAATGATGGTAATCGCAGATTTTTTTTACCAATAATAAACGTATGGTATAAATGTGCATAACTCCTAAAATAGGATCCAAAGTGATGGTATAAGCAAAACAAACAAAGGATATGTAAATTTAGCCCAAAACGGACTAATAAGTGATATGTCCAAAATTTGGACTCAAACAAACGCATAAAAGTGCCTAATAAAGTGCAGAAACATGCAAAAGCAAAATATCCGAATCACCAAAAAAAAAAAAAAATTAATTATAAAGTGTTTCCACACATAAATCAATATATACGCAAACAAACACAATCAATGATAAATACAGTCAGGTCCATAAATATTGGGACATGGACACAGTTCTAACATTTTTGGCTCTATGCACCACCACAATGGATTTGAAATGAAACGAACAAGATGTGCTTTAACTGCAGACTGTCAGCTTTAATTTGAGGGTATTTACATCCAAATCAGGTGAACGGTGTAGGAATTACAACAGTTTGCATATGTGCCTCCCACTTGTTAAGGGACCAAAAGTAATGGGACAATTGCCTTCTCAGCTGTTCCATGGCCAGGTGTGTGTTATTCCCTCATTATCCCAATTACAATGAGCAGATAAAAGGTCCAGAGTTCATTTCAAGTGTGCTATTTGCATTTGGAATCTGTTGCTGTCAACTCTCAAGATGAGATCCAAAGAGCTGTCACTATCAGTGAAGCTATCATTAGGCTGAAAAAACAAAACAAACCCATCAGAGAGATAGCAAAAACATTAGGCGTGGCCAAAACAACTGTTTGGAACATTCTTAAAAAGAAGGAACGCACCGGTGAGCTCAGCAACACCAAAAGACCAGGAAGACCACGGAAAACAACTGTGGTGGATGAGCGAAGAATTCTTTCCCTGGTGAAGAAAACACCCTTCACAACAGTTGGCCGGATCAAGAACACTCTCCAGGAGGTAGGTGTATGTGTGTCAAAGTCACCAATCAAGAGAAGACTTCACCAGAGTGAATACAGAGGGTTCACCACAAGATATAAACCATTGGTGAGCCTCAAAAACAGGAAGGCCAGATTAGAGTTTGCCAAACGACATGTAAAAAAGCCTTCACAGTTCTGGAACAACATCCTATGGACAGATGAGACCGACATCAACTTGTACCAGAGTGATGGGAAGAGAAGAGTATGGAGAAGGAACTGCTCATGATCCTAAGCATACCACCTCATCAGTGATCATGGTGGTGGTAGTGTCATGGCGTGGGCATGTATGGCTGCCAATGGAACTGCTTCTCTTGTATTTATTGATGATGTGACTGCTGACAGAAGCAGCCGGATGAATTCTGAAGTGTTTCGGGCAATATTATCGGCTCATATTCAGCCAAATGCTTCACAACTCATTGGACGCTTCACAGTGCAGATGGACAATGACCCAAAGCAGACTGCAAAAGCCACCAAAGAAGTGGAATGTTCTGCAATGGCCAAGTCAATCACCTGACCTGAATCCGATTGAGCATTTCACTTGCTGAAGAGAAAACTGAAGGGAAAATGCCCCAAGAACAAGCAGGAACTGAAGACAGTTGCAGTAGAGGCCTGGCAGAGCATCACCAGGGATGACACCCAGCGTCTGGTGATGTCTATGCGTTCCACACTTCAGGCTGTAATTGACTGCAAAGGATTTGCAACCAAGTATAAAAAGTGAAAGTTTGATTTATGATTATTATTCTGTCCCATTACTTTTGGTCCCTTAACAAGTGGGAGGAACATATGCAAACTGTTGTAATTCCTACACCGTTCACCTGATTTGGATGTAAATACCCTCAAATTAAAGCTGACAGTCTGCAGTTAAAGCACATCTTGTTCATTTCATTTCAAATCCATTGTGGTGGTGTATAGAGCCAAAAATGTTAGAATCGTGTCGATGTCCCAATATTTATGGACCTGACTTTACAATAGTGAACCTATATCATCCAAAACGCATGACTCCAGACTTGGGTAAGAAATGTGAAAAAAGTCCAAATGTGGTACTACACCACTATATATTCAAAGAAACAAATGACATTTGTGGATGGTGGATGCGAATAATCACAGAAGAGTATCTGTCAAAAGCCGGATTGGCCGCTCACCTCCTTGCTTTGACCCGCAGGGGGTCAAAACACTTTTGGGATCACTAAGCTGGATCCTCCATGTATAAGATTCCTCTATTCCTGGATATCTCTCCCCTCAGCGATCTCCCTCTCAGATGTGCATGTAAGTAGCAGAATCCTCACCGGGTATACGCATATGGTATAAGCCAGTATCTCAAAAAACATAGGTAGAACCTTCCATAGTATAATACCTTTTATTAAACGCGATAAAATGCACAGAAATCCAAATATTGCACGTGCATTTTCATCCTTAAAAAGCCAGCATTTAGAACCTCATGTTCTGGGTGTATCTGCATGGGTATGTTCAATTGGGTGCAGCAAGATGGCGTCTGTGCCGGAAATGCGTCACCGCGCCTACGCGTTACGTCACTTTAGTCACGTGACCAGGGGCGGACTGACAACTCATGGGGCGCCCGGGCAATAGGGGATCATGGGGCCCCTGTGTCCTTGCCCAGACTCAAAAAAGCCTATGAAAAAGGTACCAGGGGCATCTCATGGGGCCCCCTACTGACCCTGGGCCCTCGGGCAGTGCCCGAGTTTCCAAATGGTCAGTCCGCCCCTGCACGTGACTTCCTCAGGGCTCTTATAAAATGCAATATAAATGAAATGCTGCAGAAGTAAAGTGCTGCGTGTGACCTGAGCTGATGCAAAAGACCCTTTCTGGCTCCTCTAGAAGCAAGGGGACACAGACGGGCACAAATTAAAAGCAAAGGCACACCCAAGGGCCCCGTCTTCTTGGCCTAACCTGAACGTTGCATTTTTGGTCCACACAATACACATAAATCAAGAAGCCTGAACCCGGTGTCCCAAAAATGTAACTCATTACAATATAATACAAATCCGGAAACTTCTGTCTGCTGTTTTTTTCTATTTTCTACTCTCTTAACCACCTCCAGTCCGGACACTTATACCCCCCTTCCAGTCCGGACACTTATACCCTCCTTCCAGTCTGGACACTTATACCCTCCTTCCAGTCCGGACACTTATACCCTCCTTCCAGTCCGGACACTTTCCCCCCCTTCCAGTCCGGACACTTATACCCTCCTTCCAGTCCGGACACTTATACCCCCCTTCCAGTCCGGACACTTATACCCTCCTTCCAGTCCGGACACTTATACCCTCCTTCCAGTCCGGACACTTATACCCTCCTTCCAGTCCGGACACTTTTACCCCCCTTCCAGTCCGGACACTTTTACCCCCCTTCCAGTCCGGACACTTTCCCCCCTTCCAGTCCGGACACTTTCCCCCCCTTCCAGTCCGGACACTTTCCCTCCTTTCAGTCCGGACACTTTTACCCCCCTTCCAGTCCGGACACTTTCCCTCCTTTCAGTCCGGACACTTTTACCCCCCTTCCAGTCCGGACACTTTTACCCCCCTTCCAGTCCGGACACTTTTACCCCCCTTCCAGTCTGGACACTTTTACCCCCCTTCCAGTCTGGACACTTTTACCCCCCTTCCAGTCCGGACACTTTTACCCCCCTCCAGTCCGGACACTTTCATCCCCCTTCCAGTCCGGACACTTTCATCCCCCTTCCAGTCCGGACACTTTCACCCCCTTCCAGTCCGGACACTTTCACCCCCTTCCAGTCCAGACACTTTCACCCCCTTCCAGTCCGGACACTTTCCTCCCCCTTCCAGTCCGGACACTTTCAACCCCTCCCAGTCCGGACACTTTCCCCCCCTTCCAGTCCAGACGCTTTCCCCCCCCCCTCCAGTCCGGACACTTTCCCCCCCTTCCAGTCCGGACACTTTCCTCCCCTTCCAGTCCGGACACTTTCCCCCCCTTCCAGTCCGGACACTTTCCCCCCCTTCCAGTCCGGACACTTTCACCCCCTTCCAGTCCGGACACTTTCACCCCCTTCCAGTCCGGACACTTTCACGCCCTTCCAGTCCGGCCACATTCACGCCCTTCCAGTCCGGACACTTTCACCCCCTTCCAGTCCGGACACTTTCCCCCCTTCCAGTCCGGACACTTTCATCCCCCTCCTTGCTTTTTAGCATTTTTTTGACACAGATAAAGCTTTATTTTGGTGGTATTTTTTCACCACTGATATTTTAATTTTTTTTTGCTATGTAAATGAAAAATTCCAAAAATTTTGAAAAAAAGTTTCTTATAAAATTTTACAAATAAATAATATTTCATCATAAATCGTGGCCAAAATTTATCTTTTTAGTAAAAAAAATAACCCAAATTAGTTTATAACCAAAAATTATAATTTTTAAACATTTATTTTACATTTTTATTTTATTTTTTTATATTATTATTTGTTTTTTTTTTTATTTTCTTTACATACTGTCACCCTAGCACAGGGGTGGGCAAACTTTTTGACTTGAGGGCCGCAATGGGTTCATATATTGGACCCGGGGGCCGGACCAAGAGTAGATGAATGATGTGTATGTGTCATCCATAGTAAGTATAGTAATATTCCCCCATAGTAAGCATAGTAATTAATCCCCCATATAGTAATTCATCCCCCATAGTAATTCATCCCCCATAGTAATTCATCCCCCATATAGTAATTCATTCCCCATAGTAATTCATCCCCCATATAGTAATTCATCCCCCATATAGTCATTCATCCCCCATAGTAATTCATCCCCCATATAGTAATTCATCCCCCATATAGTCATTCATCCCCCATATAGTAATTCATCCCCCATATAGTAATTCATCCCCCATAGTAATTCATCCCCCAAAGTAATTCATCCCCCATATAGTAATTCATCCCCCATATAGTAATTCATCCCCCCTATAGTAATTCATCCCCCATATAGTAATTCATCCCCCATATAGTAATTCATCCCCCATAGTAATTCATCCCCCATATAGTAATTCATCCCCCATATAGTAATTCATCCCCCATAGTAATTCATCCCCCATATAGTAATTCTTCCCCCCTATAGTAATTCATTCCCATATTAATTCATCCCCCATATTAAGTCCCCAAGTCCCCCCTGTGTCATTTCACTTACCTTTGCTCCATGCGTTCCTCTCGCCGTGTTCCCGCGCCGTTCCGGTGTAGCATGAAAATCTGTCTCCTATGAGGATCTGTCCCCCTCGACGTATCTGCGCATGTGCCAGTTTCAGGCATTAGCAGCCGATCGGCGATCTCCGGCACATGCGCAGATACGTCGAGGGGGACAGATCCTCATAGGAGACAGATTTTCATGCTACACCGGTCTTCAGGGCGGACTGTGAGAGGAGCCTAGCGGGAGCCTAGCTCCGCGGGCCGGATTAAAAGGTCCGCCGGGCCGTATACGGCCCATTGCTGCCCTAGCAGTACAGGTCACCATGGTGACACTACTACTTGTGGGGGTGATGAAGATTTTTTTTTTACACTGATTGCTTTTACACCCATAAAGGCTATAAAAGCAATTATTTCTTCTCTCTGGCTGCATTTTTGCAGCCATTGAGAACTTGTGAGTAGTGATTGGTCACAGCTTGTCACATGGTACAAGGTTGTTGTGAATAGCCCTGTACCATGTGACCTCTGTGATCATTCACAGATTTCACACATAGTAAGCAATGATGTCAGAAGTGACATATTGCTTACTACTCTGCATGTGGTCACTGATTGGCCAATCCGTGATCACATGATCGGAACCTCGCAGAGAGTTCCTGTCCGACGATCGGCGTTCCACTGTGTCCGGGGGACACAGCGGGCACCGGATTGCGATGCTGCGTGCTCCCAGGGAGTGCACACAAGCAGGGGGCAGGGAGGCCGTTTATAAACATGGGTTGGACGGGAAGTGGTTAATAGAGATTCATTTTAATGGAGAACAGAGTATTTCTAGCAAGGCGGGGGTGGGGACGCACAGAAAAGGCTGGGGAACAGGGAAATTATTTTGAAAGTGTGCGTGCTTGGGGGCATTTGTGAAAATATGGTGAAAAGATACATCCACGTGTTCTAAAAGTTTAGGTTTAGCTCTGGTCCAGTCAGGTGGTGAGAGGATTTTTATTTGCACTGTACAGTATGGAGGCTTTCGGGTTATTTTATCCAGGGGCGGACTGACAACTCATGGGGCCCCCGGGCAATAGGGGATCATGGGGCCCCTGTGTCCTTGCCCAAACTCAAAAAAGCCTATAAAAAAGGTACCAGGGGCATCTCATGGGGCCCCCTACTGACCCCGGGCCCTCGGGCAGTGCCCGAGTTTCCAAATGGTCAGTCCGCCCCTGATTTTATCCTACCATTAGTAACTTGAATGAAGAAGTCATCAGCCTTATTCCTTACAATGTGTTTTTCTCTTCTTTTTTTTTTTCTCCCTTCCAGAGAAGCGACAGGACAATGGGAGAGTCTATTACGTGAACCACAACACGAGGACCACACAATGGGAGGATCCACGCACTCAGGGGTGAGAACATGACACGAGGAGTGTTGATAATCAGAGGTTCTTGGTAGAGATGAGCGAATCGAACCAGGCGAACCGGAATTCGATACGAATTTCAGGAAAAATTTGATTTTTCCCGATCAGCCGGCAAAAGTGTCCCTGCAGAGAGCTCCGCTATTTCTGACAGTTCTCTGACAGAAGGAACACATGTACAGCGGTTGAAACATTGTATCTATTAGTTTCCATTTAGGATACAGATGTTTCAACCGCTGTACATGTGAAGAAGCTGTCAGAGAACTGTCAGAAATAGAGGAACTCTGCACATACACTTTTTGCCGGTTTGGAATTCTTATTTTCATCCTACTTCTTCTTCTTCTTCTTCTTCATCCTCATCCTCAGAAGAAGAGGATGAGGATGAGGATGAAGAAGAAGAAGAAGAAGAAGAAGAAGAAGAAGTAGGATGTAAATAAGAATAATTCCAAGCCGGCAAAAAGTGTATGTGCAGAGTTCCTCTATTCTGCAGATACACTTAGAGGAGCTCTGCAGATACACTTTTTGCCGGCTTGGAATTAATCTTATTTTCATCCTACTTCTTCTTCTTCATCCTCAGAAGAAGAGGATGAGGATGAAGAAGAAGAAGAAGAAGAAGTAGGATGAAAATAAGAATAATTCCAAGCCGGCAAAAAGTGTATCTGCAGAGCTCCTCTAAGTGTATCTGCAGAATGTCATTTATGGAAACAAATAGATACAATGTTTCAACCGCTGTATGGAGGGAATGTCCCAGAACTGTCAGAAATAGACAGAAACTGTCACAGAACTGTCCTTCTTCTCATCCTTCTTCTTCTCATCCTTCTTCTCATCCTTCTCCTTCTTCTCATCCTTCTCCTTCTTCTCATCCTTCTCCTTCTTCTCCTCCTTCTCCTTCTCCTTCTCCTTCTTCTCATCCTTCTCCTTCTTCTCATCCTTCTCCTTCTCCTTCTTCTCATCCTTCTCCTTCTTCTCATCCTTCTCCTTCTCCTTCTTCTCATCCTTCTCCTTCTTCTCATCCTTCTCCTTCTCCTTCTTCTCATCCTTCTCCTTCTCCTTCTTCTCATCCTTCTCCTTCTTCTCATCCTTCTCCTTCTCCTTCTTCTCATCCTTCTCCTTCTCCTTCTTCTCATCCTTCTCCTTCTCCTTCTTCTCATCCTTCTCCTTCTCCTTCTTCTCATCCTTCTCCTTCTCCTTCTCCTTCCTCATCTCCAAGGGCATTTAAATTAAAGGTACAGTGTTCTGCACTAATTTAAAGGCTCTCTGAAGCCTAGAAACCCTTTTTATAAGTTAACTTCGTAGCGAATTAATTCGCATCGAATCGAATTTCTTCCTGTAATTCGCCGAATCAGCCGAATCGAATTTTTGAAAAATTCGCTCATCTCTAGTTCTTGGGTTACTACTTGAAGAGAAAGCATCTTTTGTTGTCCATAGTATCCAAAGCTGGTTGCTGCTGCTATCTGTCCTTCAGTAAATTCCGAAAGAATTTTCTTTAGAAAATCTTTTCTAACAATTTTCGTTTTAATTTCGCACCATTACTGGGCCACAGCAACGGCTGATTTTCCAGTGACCATTGAATTTGAGTGATCTGGCATGTTGGCAATTTTTTTTTAAAATGAATGTTCTATTGTAAAGCGCTGAGCAAACTGTTGGCGCTATATAAATCCTGTATAATAATAATCAACGATGAGAGAATCGTACGAGAAATGTAATTGAAAAAGAAACGAGCGCGAGCGGCGACCAGGAAAGAAGGTTCTTGGCCACGAAAATTCTTTTCTGTAGCAACATGCGGTAAAATTGAAGGCTTGGTTGGCTGATTTTCAAAATCAACGGTGGCGCCATCGGGTTACAAAATGCACAAAATTTCCAATTTTCTAAAGAAAATTTGTTCTGAATTCAACCAATGTACGGTCTGCATTACAGTATGAAAAAGGAAATTCTGATTAGTTTTTATTGGCAACACATGACACCCAGTGTGTCCAGTTAGAAGATTGTACAATTGTTCCACCTCAAGCTGAACTCTAGATGAATGATTAATCCACTTATGTGAACGATGAATTCCAGAAATTCAGGTTTTTAAAAAAAAATTTAAAAAAATGAAGGCACACTATGAGTTAAGTCCAGCGAGGTGCATGACACTTCCTGGACTTGGCTCTATTATTTCTGTCTGACAGCTTTAGGCTACATTCGTACTGGTGATTAGAGCCGGTGCGAATAGTAGCGGCAGGAATCTTCTGATTCTGGTTCTCAGGGGCTCTCAGTGGCTAAGTGCGGCTGCCAACCCCGTTCACTAGAATGACAGGTCACCAGCAGCTACATCTATTTGCGGCTCTTTGCAAAGTCAGCTGTTACGTGTGGTGATCGCTGCCTGTGCAGAGAGCCACAAATAGCTGCAACTGCTGGCAAACTGTTGTTCTAGTGAACGGGGTCAGCAGCCACACCTTCCCACTGAGAGCCACAGCAGGAATCCTTGATTTGCATCCGCTGGTGTGAATGTAGCCTTATCGTACCCCCAGAAGACAGTAGCACTGATCCTTCTGAGCTTTGCATCTTGAACAGGAGAGTATCTGCAGCTGATATGCCTGCCGCTCCCGTCTTCCTGCCCAATCTCAGAAGCCTTGATATTATTATTCCCAAATTACAAAGGCTTCTGTGAATGGGCAGCAGAGGGGAGGGGCGAGCATAGCAGCTGTGTTTGCCTCTCTTCTTTCTCAGATCCCAGAGTGCCTCTCCAGCGGAGCAATAAACCTGTCAAAAGTAAAAGAGGTAAGCCCAGGGGATGTCATGCAGCTTCTTGGACTTAACTCATAGTGTGCTTTCACTTTTTACAAAGTGGCTGAATTTCTGGAATTCAGTGTTAACTGTTTACCTGCCAAATAATTTATTTTTTTCAGTCAGCCTTGTGGTCTAGTATCTAGAACAGCCGTTCGCCCTGGAGTAGTCATTGAAATAATTTTCAGGTCTCTGGGAACCCCTGTTAAAACTAATTTTGTAGTGGTCCTTTAAAGTAGGGGTCAGAATTGCCACCCTTACAAACAGCTAAAAAGATCATTGGTGCCATGCTGCTGGCTGTGCCAAGTGGTGTTGCTGCTATGTAGGCACCATCAGTTGGGAGGTCAATCTGTTACAGCTCAATAGGCTTCCAGGCCCTCCTAGCAATCATTGGAGGAACCCTAGGGTCTCACGTAACCCTGTTGGAGGACGGCTGGTCTAGACAGCAGAACCCCTAAATAATCCCTCTTTTTTTATCCTTTTTTTTTAGTATGATCCAGGAGCCAGCACTGCCTCCAGGATGGGAAATGAAATATACTAGTGAAGGAGTTCGCTACTTTGTGGATCACAACTCTCGTACCACAACATTTAAGGATCCCAGGCCTGGCTTTGACTCAGGGTGAGTATGGAAACCAAAGTTAAACCACTTGCCGTCCACCCTACACTGCTACAGGGCGGACATTCTCTGCAAAATCACGTATATAAACGCGATTTTGCACTTTCAGCCGCCAGAGCGCCGCTTCTGCTCTGATTGGACACAGCAGAAGCCGGTTAACAGGTGCCGGCCAATGGATGAGTACCGGCACCCGTTGATCGTTAAGGAGAGTGACAGGACACAGCTCTATATAAACTAGGCAGCGCTGTGTCCTGTCAGCGAGGATGTGCTAGATTTACTTTCCCTGCAATGTCTGGTAGGCGGTGGAAACCGCCGCTTCTACAGGATGAGTTAACAGGTGCCGGCCAATGGATGAGTATCGGCACCCGTTGATCGTTAAGGAGAGTGACAGGACACAGCTCTATATAAACTAGGCAGCGCTGTGTCCTGTCAGCGAGGATGTGCTAGATTTACTTTCCCTGCAATGTCTGGTAGGCGGGGGAAACTGCCGCTTCTGCTCTGATTGGACACAGCAGAGGATGGTTAACAGGTGCCGGGTAATGCATGAGTGCCGACACTCGTAGATCGTTAAGGAGAGTGACAGGACACAGCTCTATGTAAACTAGGCAGAGCTGTGTCCTGTCAGTGAGGATCTGCTAGATTTTTTTTTTCCCTGCAATGTCTGGTAGGCGGTGGAAACTGCCGCTTCTGCTCTGATTGGACACAGCAGAAGCCGGTTAACAGATGCTGGCCAATGGATGAGTGCTGGCACCCGTTGATCGTTAAGGAGAGTGACAGGACACAGCTCTCAGTAAACTAGGCAGAGCTGTGTCCTTTCTACGAGGATCTGCTAGATTTACTTTCCCTGCATTGTCTGGTAGGTGGTGGAAACCGCTGCTTCTGCTCTGATTGGACACAGCAGGGGCCGGTTAACAGGTGCTGGCCAATGGATGAATACCATCACCCGTTAATCGTTAAGGAGAGTGACAGGACACAGCTCTATGTAAACTAGGCAGCTCTGTGTCCTGTCAGTGAGGATCTGCTAGATTTTTTTTCTCTGCAATGTCTGGTAGGCGGTGACGCTCCTGCT
>NW_028320027.1:0-17500 GCF_062004578.1 Staurois parvus | reverse complement strand
AACCTCCTCACGCTGGCAGAGCGCAAATGTGCGGCCTCCCGGGGTCTGGGCCTAGACGCTGAGCGGCCGCACATTTGCGTTCTATTAAAAAAAGAGATATGTGCCGAGAGCACGCGCCCTGCGCGCTCCCGGCGCACATGTCCGATACTCACGAAAAGGTCCCGATCTCCTCTTTCGATTGGGACCTTTCCTGCTCATGTGACCTGGTCACATGACCCTAAACCCCGCTCCGCCTCCCAGCCTCCTGAAACTCTTAAAGGGCCGGGAGGCGCCAGCGTGAAGGGGTTAAAATGGAACTCCAGAAAAAAAAAAAGATTTTTAGAAGCTAGACTGGTCTAGCTGTAAATCAAGCAAGGCGTGCAATTATTATTATTATTATACAGGATTTATGGCGCCAACAGTTTGCTCAGCGCTTTACAATATAACGGGAGACAATACAGCAACAATACAGTTCAATACAAGAGGGTTAGGAAGGCCCTGCTCTGCAATATCCAGGATCTTCCACACGGATCCGCAGTTACACCGAGTTCACCCCCAAGTGCAGGAGTATTTGTGTTTTAGTATTTTGCTGTCAATCACAGCCAGTGAGGAGAGGTGGGTGGCAGAGTCTGCGTTCTGTGTGTCAGTGGACACAGTGAGCCGGCTCGGGAGCGAGCATGCACGTGTGCCTCCATAGCAAGTGGCTTGCTATGGGGGCACTCAGCATTGGGGAGCGGCCAAAAGTGCCACTGGGGGACCTCAGAAAAGGAGGATCAAGGCTGCTCTGTGCAAAACTATGGCACAGAGCAACTATGACGTGTGTTATTTTTAAAAAATAAATATTGTGCCTTTTAGAATCACTTTAAATTCTCTAGTACTTTCTGAGGCCGATATAAGAAGGCTTGGTGTAGACAAGCACATCGTATAGCTTCAGTAAGGTCTGGATTGTAATCAGTAGGGAGTGTGGTCCAACCATTTAGTCGCAATAATCAGGTCATCTATCACGTATCTGGTGATGGAGGCCAATGGAGAGAAGGGGCTTCCCTTGCGGCTAAGTTCCGGACTCCCCGGAGAGTGAGACAGCGGGAGTCTGGCCCAAAGTTGCACAGGTCGCCTGTAGGAGTGCTGGTTGGTGGTCCACTCAGAAGCACAGCTGGTGCACGGAGATGAGGTCTGCAGACAGGAGGCGCCTGTGCGTGGTATGCAAGCCCTTCCGGGATTTAGATGTTTACTGGGTAGTCGGTTCAAGCCGAGGTCAGGTACCAGGTTGGAATCAGAGCAGACGTAGTCAGATGGGATAGCCGAGGTCATACACAGAGGAGAGAGAGAGAGAGTATCCGTAAGCCGGGCCGAGGGCAGATCAGGGGTAAGGCAGAGTAGACAGGTCCAGGAGCAAGCCGAGTCGGTAACAGGAAATCACAGGTCAGAATCACAGGAACCAGGAACAGGGCACGGGGAGCTAGAGGTCATCCAGCAACTTGAGGAAGTGATGAGCCTCCTTATAAAGTCCGTCTGGCACCAGACTGAGGCAGATGTGTACTTCTGCGGCCATGTAGAGTACTGGCAGAAATGCCAGATCTTCCAGAACTTCTGCCATGGACAGGACCCTGACAACAACATTCGCATGTGCAAAGTCTCCAGATAAATGCTGAACTCACATAAAGTGAAGATCATTGTTTTTGTAACACCATGTAACCTCCCCAGATCATGAACATGAAGCCGTACGATCTCCGCCGTAGGCTCTACATCATTATGCGAGGTGAAGAGGGTTTGGACTACGGTGGCATTGCCAGGTAAGGAGCTGCTATCTCTACTAATTTAGAACTGTCACTGAAGGGAACCCATAGCAGGAAGACATATTGGGACCTAGATAGGCTCTCCTGTTATATACTCCTGTATCTTCACTGCGGGGAAGGGTCAGCTGGACCTAAAATGATTCACAAAATTCATTATCAAGCTGATTTTATCTTGTAATTGACTTTTTTTTGTGTTCATTTAGCAAAGGTGCTGATTGCACAGTCTGCATACAGACAGCTACTAGTTGGAGTATCTGCAAATAAAAAATGAAAATTGCTCTGCAGAAAAAAATGTTAAAAGGCAAAGCTCTTTTGGCTGTACTTCTCCTGTGGATCACAGGGGTGCAGTTCGTTCTACATTTCTGCGACCCATTTTCAGCTGACAGTGGGATGAAACTCGCTGTCTGCTGATGTCCCTCAGCCGGTCCAGGCTGGGGAAAGATCACAACTTTAAAGTCAGGATCCACCCCAGAGTCTGGAGCGTACCCCGACATTAAAGTCGGGATCCATGCTAGAGTCTGGAGCGGATCCTGACTTTAAAGTTGTGATCCACCCCCAGAGTCTGGAGCGGATCCTGACTTTAAAGTTGTGATCCACCCCAGAGTCTGGAGCGGATCCTGACTTTAAAGTTGTGATCCACGTCAGAGTCTGGAGCAGATCCCAACTTTGAAATCGGGATCCACCCTAGAGTCTGGAGCGGATCCCAACTTTGAAATCAGGATCCACCCTAGAGTCTGGAGCGGATCCCAAGTTTGAAATCAGGATCCACCCTAGAGTCTGGAGCGGATCCAACTTTGAAATCGGGATCCACCCTAGAGTCTGGAGCGGATCCCAACTTTGAAATCGGGATCCACCCTAGAGTCTGGAGCGGATCCCAACTTTGAAATCAGGATCCACCCTAGAGTCTGGAGCGGATCCCAACTTTGAAATCAGGATCCACCCTAGAGTCTGGAGCGGATCCCAACTTTGAAATCGGGATCCACCCTAGAGTCTGGAGCGGCATCTGCCTCAGCCTCTCAACGATCCACTAAGAGCCTGAGCTAGCCGCTCCCTCCCCCTCCACAGCCCAGCGCTTCGGGGGGGGCAGAGCAGACAGCAGTGACTGACAATCCGCTCTCTGCTCACAGCGGCGGTGAGATCTCAGCGGTCATGTGATCATGGAGTTCTCACCCCCAGCCGGCAGGGGACAGATTCAGCGTCAGACCAATGCTGTATCCACCTAGAAAAATATAATTTGGGAAAAAAACCAAAACCCGCACTTCTCTTTTAATAAATTGTACATATCTGCTATCGTTTCCCTTTTATGGCTCTAACTGATTTTTTTGTTGTCCTGTTGTTAGTCTGTGTTTGCCGTTTGATCCTTTTTCCTATGGCTTTTTCTCTGGGTTTCAATATTTGGGTTCATTCGAGGCTCCTTTTTCCGTTTCGTTTCTCTGTCAATGGATTTTGCAGCTTTACAGCTCCTCATCTCCTGGATAGTGGTTCTGTTCCTCTGTGTTCACCTTACGTCTTGGTTCTGGGTTCTGATATCTGTTCACTGGCTTTTCCCTTGGTAACTTGCATCATGTGTGGTGTTGCATCTTCGGTGTCCCTTGGCTCTTGTGTGTGTCTCTCTCTCTCTCTCTGTGTCCTCCCAGTGGTTTTACCCTATGGTAGGTTACGTCAAGCTGTTCTACCACAGGGTAGAACCACGGACAGGATACGGGGAGCTCTCAGCATGGAGCCGTCCAACCTTCCACCTGTCAGCGGTTTGGGTAAATAACCCCTTTATAACCTCAGATAACCTGTGTGACATGTTCTGTATGTTGTTACCTACCTGTGAAACTCCAGCTTTGGAATAAATGGTAGATAGATTTTTTGCTAACTATTTGAATGTTGCCGATCTCCGCTCTGAAAACAGGACAGCATAGACTATGCAAATAAAATAAATAAGTGCGCTGTCTCTTTAAAAAATGTTCAGACCAGTGCCTAATCAATGATGTAACCAGTATTTGCGTACATAATGATTCTATGATATAAAAGGTTGCCAAATGAGCCCTGCAAAAGCGCAAATATGTGCAAACTAAGCAATAACAAAAAAAGTTGAAGGATAAGTTCACCTTTTGCGCAAAAGCAATAAATGCACATTTTGTTGCAGGTAAAAAAAAATGTGCTTTTATTATTTTGGGCTGCAGGAGCCTCTAAGGCATTGCACCAGAGATCAGCAGATCTCTGGTGCCATGCAGGTCTCCTGCAGACCTGCCAGTATATCTGCTTGCTCGTATGGGATGTATGAGATGTATGGGGCATACGGGGATGTATGGGTCGTACGCAGGGGTGGACCGACCATTTGGAAACTCGGGCACTGGCCGAGGGCCCGGGGTCAGTAGGGGGCCCCATGAGATGCCCCTGGTACCTTTTTCATAGGCTTTTTTGAGTTTGGGCAAGGACACAGGGGCGTACGGGATGTATGGCATGTATGAGATGTATCCCGTACATCTCAGCCCTGCACACATGTCTGGTACTCACGGAAAGGTCCCGATCTCCTCTTTCGATCGGGACCTTTCCCGATCATGTAACCGCTGTGACGGTGAATCACGGCGGTCACATGACCTTAAAACTCCGCCCCGCCTCCCGGATTCTGAAACCCTTAAAGGGCTGGGAGGTGCCGGCGCCAAGGGGTTAATTTGCAGGGATTTCCTCCCACTTCCTGTTTGGCTATATGACAGGAAGTGAAGGGAAATCTCCCCAATGGTACAAAGATGGCAAAAATAAATATTTTAACCATCCCTTACTCTATCCAAATTGGCAAAAAAAAAAAAAGTTTTGCCTATAGTTCTACTTTAATACAACATGGAAGTGATACTAAAAGCTATAGGCTGTTTTGTTTTTTTAAATACTACTGCTACCGATTTTGCACATTAAGGTCCCTTGCATCCTGTTCTGGAAGTCCCCCACCGGTGCTGTGAGTTTTTCCTTCCTCCGGATGCCACCTAAGCAAGTTGGGTGCTAAGGAAGGCGCTCCTAAGCTGAGATATGTGCATCCATAGACACACACAGCACTTGTAAGACATGCCCCCCCCCCCACTCCCATCTGTGAGACCAGGAAATGAGGGGAGCGGACCTGCAGCTGAGGCAGCACTGGAATGGTGACAGGAGCCAGGTAGGTGTTTAGTGATGGGGGTGGAAGGGACAGGTAGTGGGGCGTTTTTTGCCTTATTGCAGGCAATGCATTAAAGTAAAAAAAAAAAAACCTAAAAAAACTTTAGTACCGGCTTAAGTGTGTTTCTTGGGCCTGGATCTGACTAGCAGCCTCTTGCAGTCTTTGTCTGGAAGGGAGAGGCGGCACAAGGAACAAATCAGCTGCGATGCAGTGCAAGGAGCATGGTGATAGGAGGAGAGCGCAGACTGACGAGAGAGATCGGTTCATCAGTCTTCCGCTTCTCCTTTTATTGGCAGTCACAGATTGGGTGAGGGGCAAGACTTGTAAGTGCCACTGACCTGCAGCATTGAAAAATCATCAGTTCTTTTTCCCTGCCAGGGAGGGGCTATGCTGTGTGGCAGAGCTGTGTATTCTTAAAACTGGATGGGCAGAATCAGGGGCGGACTGACAGCTCATGGGGCCCCTGTGTCCTTGCCCACACTTAAACCACACCCAAAAAAGCCTATGAAAGGTACCAGGGACATCTCATGGGGCCCCCTACTGACCCCGGGCCCTCGGGCAGTGCCCGAGTTCCCCAATGGTCAGTCCGCCCCTGAGCAGAATTCTAAATCTCTTGGCAGGTAAATCACTCTCATATTCTGTGGATTTCGCTGTTCGCCTGGAACTCAGCTTTAATGTTAGGACCAGGGGCGGACTGACAACTCACGGGGCCCCCGGGCAATAGGGGATCATGGGGCCCCTGTGTCTTTGCCCACACTCAAAGCACACCCAAAAAAGCCTATAAAAAGGTACCAGGGGCATTTCATGGGGTCCCCTACTGACCCCGGGCCCTCGGGCAGTGCTCGGCTCGAATGGTCAGTCCGCCCCTGGTTAGGAGGTTAGGTTCACTGATAACTGTATCTATACAGGATGCTGAGAAATGATTTCTGTGTATAACCAGCAGCATGCAATGTGAGCCGAGTCTTGGAGCTCAATGGAAGAAATGAACTTGCTTGGCGATGAGCATTCTGAATAATTCTGACTATAAACAGCTCCATTGCCGAGAAAGAGAATCTGTCATTTTAATGTGAAATGTATAGAAAATAATGGATGATTGGAGGTCACAAGGGATTGCTATGATTATGTATTTTATAGTACAGAGCTGGAGTGACACTTTAGGGTCCATGCTTCGGATTACGAATTGAAGCCAATTTTTTGTACTATTGTCTAAATTGTGGTCTTTTTTTTTTCTCTCCTTGTCATTTCCAACTGTTAACCCTCCCCCCCACCCCCCCACCCCGTTCCTTCTCGTCATTTTTGTGTTTTGTTTTCTGACTTTCTTGTATCCGATGGACCCCTTTCAACCCTCCACAGGGAATGGTTCTTTTTACTGTCTCATGAGGTTCTGAATCCCATGTACTGCCTCTTCGAATATGCGGGGAAGAACAACTACTGCCTGCAGATAAACCCGGCCTCGTCCATCAACCCGGACCACCTGACCTACTTCCGCTTCATTGGCCGCTTCATCGCTATGGTAAGCAGGAGACTTTGCATTGGGTGGGTGAAGTATTATTCCTGAAAGTGCACTTACTCTGTGCGTCTATACTGTATAGGCTCTCTACCACGGCAAGTTCATAGACACCGGATTTACCCTTCCATTCTACAAGAGGATGCTGAACAAGAAACCAACGCTGCAAGACTTGGAGTCCATCGACCCGGAATTCTACAATTCTGTTATGTGGATCAAGTGAGTGTAGCTAAGCAGCAGTGGTCTCTGTTTTTGTTTGTGTTCTTGATAGGTTTGTATGCTTTTATATCTGCCTTATTGATGTGTCTAAGTGTGAAATTCACACCGCAACACCCTAAAGGCTAAAGGTTTTCTATCTTAATGCATTCTCCGCATCAGGGAAAAAAAACCTTTCATGTTATGCCTACCTCTCCGCTCCTCCCTAAATACTTACCTGAGCCCCATCGCAATCCAGCCCTGTTCTCCCCCCCCTCCCTCTTCCCCCGCGCCCCCACGTCAAACCCCTCGTCCCCCCCCCTCTTCCCCCCCCCTCTTCCCCTCTCTTCCCCCCCTCTTCCCCCCTCTCCCCCCCCTCTCTCCCCCCCCTCTCCCCCCTCTCTTCCCCCCCTCTCTCCCCTCTCTTCCCCCCTCTCTTCCCCCCCTCTCTCCCCTCTCTTCCCCCCTCTCTCCCCTCTCTTCTCCCCCTCCCCCCCTCCCCCTCCCCCCCCTCTCCCCCCTCCCCCCCCCCTCTCCCCCCCTCTCTCCCCCCATCCTCCCTCCCCCTCTCTCCCCCCATCCTCCCTCCCCCTCTCTCCCTCCCTCCCCCTCTCTCCTCTCTCCCCTCTCCCTCCCCTCCCTCCCCTCTCCCTCCTCTCTCCCCTCTCCCTCCCCTCTCTCCCCTCTCCCTCCCCTCCCTCCCCTCTCCCTTCCCTCTCCCTCCCCCCTCCCTCCCCCTCTCTCCCTTCTCCCTCCCCCTCTCTCCCCTCTCCTCCCCCTCTCTCCCCTCTCCTCCCCCTCTCTCCCCTCTCCTCCCCCTCTACCCTCTCCTCCCCCTCTCTCCCCTCTCCCCCCCTTTCTCTCTCTATCCCTCTCCCCCCTTTCTCTCTCTATCCCTCTCCCCCCTTTCTCTCTCTATCCCCTCTCCCCCCTTTCTCTCTCTATCCCCCTCCCCCCTTTCTCTCTCTATCCCCCCCCTTTCTCTCTCTATCCCCCCCTTTCTCTCTCTATCCCCCCCTTTCTCTCTCTATCCTTCTCCCCACCTTTCTCTCTCCCTCTCCCCCTCTCTCCCTCTCCCCCTCTCTCCCTCTCCCCCTCCCCCTCTCTCCCTCTCCCCCTTTCTCTCTCCCCCCTCTCTCCCCCCCTCTCCCCCCCTCTCTCTCCCCCCTCTCTCTCCCCCCTCCCCCCCTCTCTCCCTCACTCTCTCTCCCTCTCCTCCCCCACTCTCTCTCTCCCTCTCCCCCCTCTCTCTCCATATCCTATCCTTTAATCAGCAATTTTTGGCAGGAACAAAACCAAAAAACTTTAGACTATGATTAAAATTAAATCGAAATTTTACATCAAAATTAATAGCGTGGGATAGAAAAAGATTCCAATCCAAAACATTAGTTATCACCAGAATAGGGACAGAGTAGTTACATTTGTTTTGGTGACGGCTGCCTAGGAGATTTTCCTTTATTTTAGAGAGAATTCTTCTCAATTCCTATTCTGTCTCCAGGAAAGGAATTGAAGGAAAATCTCACCAATGGGACACAAACAACAAAACTTACAGGAGTGTTAACCATTCCCTGTTCTATCCAGAATTAAAAAGCAAAAAGTTTGGGCTTCACATATTGTTTAAAACCCAACGTTTGATTCTTGTAAGTTTTGATGTCTAAACAAATGCTACTTGTCTTCATTTGTAATACATTGACAAATCACTTAAAGCCAAACTAGGCGCTAAACGTATTTCCTCTCCAGCAGTGCAGGTCCCTTACCAGCTTCTCCCCAGGTGCCAGTTTTTGGGCATCTCCTATAGAACGACTGGATTAGTGCTACTACCCCAACGTCCCATGGCAATCAACAGGATGAGATATAGACACTTGTGCCCGGATTCACACATCTAAGGGTCAATGTCAAAGTAAAAATCTGGCACCAAGACATCTCAAAAATAAAAAGTTTAGAGCTTTATTTTATCCATCGAATAAAAAAAAAGAATCAATACCTGTAAATATTATGTATTTATTTACATATAATATACAATATAATATATACACTCACCGGCCACTTTATTAGGTCCACCTTGCTAGTGCCAAGAAAATCTCCCTCACACCATGACACCACCAGCCTGAGCCGTTGTTAGGCTACGTTCACACTAGCCTTGTGTGCAGGCGGCAGAGAGGCGTTTGGGAAGCGTTTTTACCGCTTCCCAAACGCCTCTGCCAATTCTACACATTACAGCACATGGTGCTGTTCTAACGGGAGCGTTTGCGTCGCGTCGCGGCAAAACGGACGCCTCTGGACGAGTCAGGAGGCTTTGAAGCCTCCTATTCTCGTCTATGGTGCCGCTCCGCAAACGCCCGGCCGGCGTTTGCGGTGCGGTTGCGGGGCGTTTGCAGAGCGGTAACACCACTCAAACTACATTATAGGCGTTTGTGGGGCGTTATTAACGCTCGGCAAATGCCTAGCAACCGCCGCTAAACCGCACATGCGGCGTTTGCGGAGCGTTTGCCGAGCGTTAAAAAAACGCTCCGCAAACGCCGGACCAACGCTTGCCAAACGCTATAGGGGCGTTTGGCAAGCGTTGGCAAAACAGCCTAGTGTGAACGAGCCCTTACAAGGCAGGATGGATCTACCACACCATGACACCACAACCACCAGCCTGAACCATTGATACAAGGCAGGATGGATCCACCACACCATGACACCACCACCACCACCAGCCTGAACCATTGATACAAGGCAGGATGGATCCACCACACCATGACACCACCACCAGCCTGAACCATTGATACAAGGCAGGATGGATCCACCACACCATGACACCACCACCAGCCTGAACCATTGATACGAGGCAGGATGGATCCACCACACCATGACACCACCACCACCAGCCTGAACCGTTGATACAAGGCAGGATGGATCCACCACACCATGACACCACCACCAGCCTGAGCCGTTGATACAAGGCAGGATGGATCTACCACACCATGACACCACCACCACCAGCCTGAACTGTTGATACAAGGCAGGATGGATCCACCACACCATGACACCGCCACCACCAACCTGAACTGTTGATACAAGGCAGGATGGATCCACCACACCATGACACCACCACCAGCCTGAGCCGTTGATACAAGGCAGGATGGATCCACCACACCATGACACCACCACCACCAGCCTGAACCGTAGATACAAGGCAGGATGGATCCACCACACCATGACACCCCCACCATCAGCCTGAATCGTAGAAACAAGGCAGGATGGATCCACCACACCATGACACCACCACCAGCCTGAACCATTGATACCAGGCAGAATGGATCCATGCTTTCATGTTGTTTACGCCAAATTCTCACCCTACCATCTGAATATAGCAGCTGAAATCCAGACTCATCAGACCAGGCAACATTTTTCCATTTGCATTTGTTGGATGCCTGAAAGGACTACAGCCCGCAATAAGGGTTTAATAACCGCATTAAAATCACGCCAGAACATATCAATATTTTAGGACATGCAGGAAAAGCTTTCTTAGCACATTGGCAATTGTTTTGTTCTCTATGCACAAAAGGGAACAAACCGCCAACAACATTTTGCCAGCCGAATCCAAAAGATTGCATCAGGTCCCGGCATTTGTGAGCCAAAATAACTGCCGTGTGTGGAGAGATTTGTCTGTGTTGTCCTTGTTTGTGGCATTTCATGGTGTTATTGCCTCTGTCTCCTGCAGGGAAAATAATCTGGAGGAGTGTGACCTGGAGCTGTACTTTGTGCAGGACATGGAGATCTTAGGAGAAGTGACGTCCCATAAACTGAAAGAGGGCGGGGAAAACATCCGTGTCACAGAGGAGAACAAAGAAGAATTTATCACGTACGTAGCTTGGAATAACTATTTCCTTACATTTTACCCCGCATTCACTATATCCGCTCTCCCTGCACCTGGCATTCACTATATCCGCTCTCCCCGGTCCCTGCATTTACTATATCTGCTCTCCCTGCACCCGGCATTCACTATATCCGCTCTCCCCGGACTCGGCATTCACTATATCCGCTCTCCCCGGTCCCCGCATTCACTATATCCGCTCTCCCCGGACCCCGCATTCACTATATCCGCTCTCCCCGGACCCCGCATTCACTATATCCGCTCTCCCCGGACCCCGCATTCACTATATCCGCTCTCCCCGGACCCCGCATTCACTATATCCGCTCTCCCCGGACCCCGCATTCACTATATCCGCTCTCCCCGGACCCCGCATTCACTATATCTGCTCTCCCCGGACCCCGCATTCACTATATCCGCTCTCCCCGGACCCCGCATTAACTATATCCGGTCTCCCCGGACCCCTCATTCACTATATCCTCTCTCCCCGGACCCCGCATTCACTATATCCTCTCTCCCCGGACCCCGCATTCACTATATCCTCTCTCCCCGGACCCCGCATTCACTATATCCTCTCTCCCCGGACCCCGCATTCACTATATCTGCTCTCCCCGGACCCCGCATTCACTATATCCGCTCTCCCCGGACCCCGCATTCACTATAACCGCTCTCCCCGGACCCCGCATTCAGTATATCCGCTCTCCCCGGACCCCGCATTCAGTATATCTGCTCTCCCCGGACCCCGCATTCAGTATATCTGCTCTCCCCGGACCCCGCATTCACTATATCTGCTCTCCCCGGACCCCGCATTCACTATATCTGCTCTCCCCGGACCCCGCATTCACTATATCTGCTCTCCCCGGACCCCGCATTCACTATATCCGCTCTCCCCGGACCCCGCATTCAGTATATCTGCTCTCCCCGGACCCCGCATTCAGTATATCTGCTCTCCCCGGACCCCGCATTTAGTATATCTGCTCTCCCCGGACCCCGCATTCACTATATCTGCTCTCCCCGGACCCCGCATTCACTATATCTGCTCTCCCCGGACCCCGCATTCACTATATCTGCTCTCCCCGGACCCCGCATTCACTATATCTGCTCTCCCCGGACCCCGCATTCAGTATATCTGCTCTCCCCGGACCCCGCATTCAGTATATCTGCTCTCCCCGGACCCCGCATTCAGTATATCTGCTCTCCCCGGACCCCGCATTCACTATATCTGCTCTCCCTGGACCCCGCATTCAGTATATCTGCTCTCCCCGGACCCCGCATTCGCTATATCTGCTCTCCCCGGACCCCGCATTCGCTATATCTGCTCTCCCCGGACCCCGCATTCGCTATATCTGCTCTCCCCGGACCCCGCATTCGCTATATCTGCTCTCCCCGGACCCCGCATTCGCTATATCTGCTCTCCCCGGACCCCGCATTCGCTATACCTGGTCTCCCCGGACCCTGCATTCGCTATACCTGGTCTCCCCGGACCCTGCATTCACTATATCTGGTCTCCCCGGACCCCGCATTCACTATATCTGGTCTCCCCGGACCCCGCATTCACTATATCTGGTCTTTCTGGACCCTGCATTCACTATACCTGGTCTCCCCGGACCCCGCATTCACTATACCTGGTCTCCCCGGACCCCGCATTCACTATACCTGGTCTCCCCGGACCCTGCATTCACTATATCTGTAATTTACAAGTGTTGTCATGAGCAGAGATGTAACTTTCAGCTTTCTATCACAGACTCCTTACAGACTGGAGATTCACACGTGGGGTGGAGGAGCAGACTAACGCGTTTCTGGATGGCTTCAATGAAGTCGTCCCCCTGGAGTGGCTGCGGTACTTTGATGAGAAGGAACTGGAGGTAGGTTTCGCTGGATGACAGTTGTCTGCTTTAGTTGATGGTGTACACACTGAAACCTGCGCTGAGAGGAAAACTGCTGCAGCCATTGCTGACCTCTCTCTGAAAATGCTGCATTGTCTTTGGATTTAGTACTTTCTAATTTGAAGAAACTATGAACATCAGGAAAGTCAGAGTGAAGTGTGTTCCAGGTTTGTTCCCCAGAAAGCGTTGAAGCCGTAGGATTAGTATGCCAAGCAACCAACATTTTCAGGAAAGGCAGGCAATGGTAGCTTCCATATTTGTGGCAGTACAATTCTCCTTAAAGCGGAGCTCCACCCAAAAGGGGAAGTTCCACTTTAAGTCTTTGTCCACCGCTCCCCATTAAGGATTGGCACCTTTGGGGAGCGGGTTCCCAAATTTGACAGGTGCCCGCTCCCACTTCCGCTGCGATTGGAAGTTGTCCTCCCTCCCCGTACTCTTCTGGGACACGACAGGTCCCAGAAGACTACGGGGCCATTCGCAAAGCGCAGCGCTTCTCGCGGCATGCGCAGTGGGCACCCGGCTGTGAAGCTGCAAGCTGTCACAGCCGGGTGCCCACACTGAAGATGCCGGCGCCAGAGAGAGAAGACGGCTAGTGAAACCAGCGGTGGTGAGGACACCGCCGGACCGAGTGACAGGTAAGTGGCTGTATTTTAAAAGTCAGCAGCTTCAGTTTTTGTAGCTGCTGACTTTTTTTTTTTGTTTGAGGTGGAACTCCGCTTTAATTAGTTTGCAATTGCTAGTATGAGGAGCATTACATTAAGCAAGTGTTTACAAGGTATTGTGTGTATCAGGAGATAAGAGGGGGGACACTGGAAGAAGGGGAGGATCAGAGAAGACAGGATCAAACAGCCTTTTTACAGAATGCAGAGGATTAACCCCTTAGGTCCCACAGTGAGTATAACAAGCACGCTTTACTAGATATACAGACTGATTTTACTGCTGTGGGTTTAGTAACATTTTAAGGTAAAAAAAAACATTTTCTATTTGTCCACGCTCCCTCTTTCCTGTGTGAAGGGGAAGAGAAAGGAGAAAAGATCATCACTGTGCGTGGCTCCACTCTCTCTTTGCACACAGGGACTTGATCAGCAGCAGGAGCCATTGGCTCTTGCTGCTGTCAATCAAATATATTGAAGAGGAAGTCGGTGGGCGTGGCTAAGTCCCACTGTACGCGGCTCCATAGACACACAAGTCTGGAGTATGTGCGCACAGCGTGTGTCCCCAAAGCAAACAGCTTGCTATGGGGGACACACGAAGAAGAGGAGAAGCCGAGATAGCTGGCGGGGGACCTGAGAAGAGGATGGTCGGGGCCACTCTGTGCAGAGCAGGTGACTATACCATGTTTGTTATTTTCATTGAAAAAAAAATGTCAGCCTTTAGTAAACAAATACAATTGGTAATACTCGTGAGCCCCTTGTGCAAAAAATCAATAAATCGTCAAAATCTTAATATATCCAATTATGGTGCATCAACACTTTACACAATACTCATTATCTGTGCAAAACCATTCATAAGACATAATATATCCTTTATTAACACTTTAATGCCGCAGAGAAAACTTTCATGATTGGTGGAGAGGCTGGTGACATGACTTTGATAGGTCATGTGACCTGGATCTCTTTCCAAAAGCTTGTTCAACCCCTTGCCCTCCAGAGTATTCCCCCCCGCCCCCCTTTCTTTCCTGACCAGGCCATTTTTTACGATACGGCGCTGCGTTACTCTAACTGACAATTGCACGGTCATGCAACGCTGCACCCAAAGTAAATTTACATCCTTTTTTCCCCACAAATAGAGCTTTCTTTTGGTGGTATTTGATCGCTTGTGCTTTTTTAATTTTTTGTACTACAAACAAAAAAAAAAAAAAAAGAATTTTCAAAAACAATATTTTTTACTTTTAGCTATAAAAATAAATAAAATTTAAAAATAAAATTTCGTCATAAATTTAGGCCAAAATGTATTCTGCTACATTTCTTTGCTAAAAAAAAAAAAATCCCAATATGTATAAATTAATTGGCTCACGTGAAAGTTATAGCGTCTACAAATGGCGGTATAGATACTGGGATTTTTTTTTTTTTTTTTCAATACTAGTAAAGGCAGCGATCAGCAACTTATAGCAGGACTGCGGCGGGCATTCTGACACTAACTGACACTGACATCTCCAGAGACACTAAAACAGTGATCAGTGCTAATAAAAGAATTTAAGCTCTTACGAGCCGGGCCCTCTGATTCCTCTTGTACCAAATTGTATTGTAACTGTAATGTCTGCCTTCAGTTTGTACAGCGCTGTGCAAACTGTTGGCGCTATATAAATCCTGTATAATAATAATTAATAATAAAAAGCACTGATGCTGTACTAATGTACTGGGCAGGAAGGGGTTAACATCTGGGGCGATCAAAGGGTTAACTGTGTGTTGTTTTACTGTGTGTGTGTTTTACTATGTAAGCATGCTGCTTTGTATGGCTCTGCTATGCAGAGCCATATAAAGCAGCATACTGGAGCTGACAGGGGAGAGATCTGTGTTGTTTACATACAGACCTCTCCCCTGTCAGTGTTCCTCGGCGATTGGCTGGGGCCCGGTCATCGACAGCTGTAGCCACCAATGGCGGCGCGGGTAGGGCAGCGCTCGCCCCCTAACCGGAAATGCGAAATCACGCGTGTGTATATATTTGTGATTTTGCGCAGCCCTGCCACCCTGTAGCAGTAGTTCTGCTGTAGGGTGGCCGGGAGGTGGTTAACATTGACACCCGCAGTGGTACGTATGAATAGAGTGCGGTGCAGGAAACAAACAGGAATCGCTGCGAATCTCACACCGCATCAGTGTGAACCGGGACTCAGTGTTCCTGCTAAGTTCTGTGTTTACAAAGAAAGGTTACTGATCTGTAAAACGTATTTATTGTCTTTCAGCTCATGCTATGTGGTATGCAGGAGATCGACATGAATGACTGGCAAAAGAATACAATCTATCGGCACTACACAAAAAACAGCAAGCAGGTCCAGTGGTTTCTGGCAGGTGGGTGTGGTTCTGGCAGGTGGGTGTGGTTCTGGCAGGTACTTCTATCTGGCTAGAATTCTATTCTGGATCACTGGAGCTTGGGCAAGCCCATCTGTGCCGGAAATTGAATCCAATACCCAATGCTTCAGCAGCACTGCCCACTTAGCACCAGATGTTTCCAGCAAGGGGGGGCTGTTAGGCTCCATTCACACTAGGGCATTTTTTCAGCTTGACGCCTGATACTCAGAAACACTCAACAAGCAAAATCCAATTCATTTCTATGGCCCTTGTTCACATATGAGCGTTTGGTCGCCTATAGCAAAACGCCTGTCACTCAGAAGAGTACTTGCGCTGCTGTTCAGGCAGATCTGAGCATTTTGTCCCCATAGACTTGAATGGAAAACACCTGAACAGTGGGAATTCGTTTTTGTTTTTTTCATGTGTTTTTTTTTTTTAAGCGTTTTCAGCTCAAACAGCAACTATTTCTATTGGCCACAACAAAAAACGCCTATAATATTGGGTTATAATATGGGGCAGCACAGTGGCTAAATGGTTGGCACTTCTACCTGGCAGCATTAGGGGTCGTTGGTTCAAATCCCATCTGTGTACAGAACACCTCGTGGTACCCAAAATTACAGCGGCTGCAGATTGGAAAGGAAAGGGAATTCTTACAATTACAGAATGACTTGTGTAGTAATTGTGTACACTACATTGTGGCAGCACAGTGGCTAAGTGGTTAGCACTTCTGCCTGGCAGTACTCGGGTCGTTGGTTTGAATCCCAGCCATGGCACCACCTGCCTGGAGTTTGCATGTTCTCCCTGTGCATGCGTGGGTTTCCTTCAGGTACTCAGGTTTCCTCCCACACTCCAAAGACATGCTGGTAGGTTAATTGGCTCCTGTCTAAATTGGCCCTAGTATGTGTATGTATGAATGTAACCTCCTTGACCTCTCCGCAGTCTTCGACACAGTCGACCACCCCCTCCTCCTCAAAAAACTACACTCCCTCAGCCTCAGAGATTCTGCTCTCTCCTGGTTCTCATCCTACCTGTCACAACGCTCTTTCAGCGTTACCTATAATGCTACCACCTCCCCCTCATTCCCCCTCTCTATTGGGGTCCCTCAAGGTTCTGTCCTCGGGCCCCTTCTTTTCTCCATCTACACCTCCTCCCTTGGCCAACTCATACACTCTCACGGCTTCAACTACCACCTCTATGCCGACGACACACAAATCTATCTCTCAACCCCCCACCTCACCCCCTCGGTGCAGACTCCACCTCCGCAACATGCAGACTCCACCTCCGCAACATCGCCAAAATCCGCACGTTCCTAACCCCAGAAACCACTAAACAGCTCATCCACTCCCTCATCATATCACGACTCGACTACTGCAACTCCCTCCTCACTGGCCTGCCTCGCCACAGGCTATCCCCGCTTCAGTCCATCCTGAATACGGCTGCCAGACTCATTCACCTTTCCAACCCCTCCATCTCCGCCACCCCCCTCTGCCAATCCCTCCACTGGCCTCCACTCAGTGTCCTCCACCCCCCTCTGCCAATCCCTCCACTGGCTTCCGATTGCGCAACGGATCAAATTCAAAATCCTAACACTGACGTACAAAGCCGTCCACCATACTGCACCGAACTACATCACTGACCTAATATCCAAGTACCACCCAAAACGCACACTCCGCTCCTCACAAGACCTCCTTCTCTCTAGTTCCCTGGTCTCTTCCTCCCATGCCCACCTCCAGGACTTCTCCAGGGTGTCACCCATCCTCTGGAACTCCCTGCCCCAACCCATCAGATTATCACCTACTCTCCTCTCCTTTAGGCGCACCCTGAAAACCCATCTCTTCAGGGAAGCCTACCCCACCCCCTGCTAACTTGCCGATCCCCTCCACTCTTCCTACCACTCCATCCCCCACAGCTATCTCCTCCTGTACCACCATCCCCTCCCTCCTAGATTGTAAGCTCCAAGGAGCAGGGCCCTCAATCCCCTCATGTTTTGCATTGTATTGTTATTGTTCTGTCACATGTTCTGTCCCCCTCTGTAATGTACAGCGCTGAGCGAACTATCGGCGCTTTATAAATACTGTATAATAATAATAATGTAAGTTAGGGACCTTAGATTGTACGCCCCTGAAGG
>NW_028320026.1:0-69352 GCF_062004578.1 Staurois parvus | reverse complement strand
GTTGCTGAACACAATTCTAGTCACTCTGTATGACCAGCCAAAGCATTTTTGTTCGTTTTGAGTGAAGTGGGGGAGGAGGGGGGAAGGGTTAGAACCCCTGTCAGGTTATTACGGCTTTTCAGAGCTCTGCTAGACTTATTGCCATGTCCCCTTCCCGATGACATCAATCTTGCAAGAAGAAGAATGTGAGTGATGGTGACGCTCTTCTGTTCAGATGAGATGAGTAAGACAGGAGTATGACACCAACAAGAGGAATTTTATTAGCCGTCCTTCCAAGATACATAGTGACCCCAGATACTGAATGGACGTCGGACATTTGATTCCAGAAGCATTGCGTGTGGCATGAGAAGAGCGACCTATTTACAGGAAAAAAATCCTTTACATGTGTGCAGACTGCGGCGCCTTCCCTTGGCCTGGTGTGCAGAGTCTGCTGTGTGATCATTGGGTCCGAATGCAGAGACTCGATATACACTATATTGCCCCATGTATTGGGCCCCCACCCTTTCCACACACATGACCTTTAATGGCTCCCAGTCTTAGTCCGTAGGGTTCAATATTGAGTTGGCCCCGCCCTTTCCACACACATGACCTGTAATGGCCCCCCAGTCTTAGTCCGTAGGGTTCAATATTGAGTTGGCCCCGCCCTTTCCACACACATGACCTTTAATGGCCCCCCAGTCTTAGTCCGTAGGGTTCAATATTGAGTTGGCCCCGCCCTTTCCACACACATGACCTTTAATGGCCCCCCAGTCTTAGTCCGTAGGGTTCAATATTGAGTTGGCCCCGCCCTTTCCACACACATGACCTTTAATGGCCCCCCAGTCTTAGTCCGTAGGGTTCAATATTGAGTTGGCCCCACTCTTTGCAGCTATAACAGCTTCAACTCTTCTGGGAAGGCCGTCCACAAGGTTTAGGAGGGTGTCTATGGGAAGGTTGGACCATTCTTCCAGAAGCACATTTGTCAGGTCAGGCACTGATGTCGGGGGAGGGGCACTGATGTCGGAGGAGGCCTGGCTCGCAGTCTCCGCCCTAATTCATCCCAAAGGTGTTCTATGGGGTTGAGGTCAGGACTCTGTGCAGGTCAGTCACCTTCCTCCACCCCAAACTGGCTCCTCCATGTCTTTATGGACCTTGCTTTGTGCACTGGTGGGCAGTCATGTTGGAACAGGAAGGGGCCATCCCCAAACTCCTCCCACAAAATTGGGAGCATGAAATTGTCCAAAATGTCGTCTTAAAGGTTCCCTTCACTGGAACTAGGGGGCCAAGCTCAACCCCTGAAAAACACCCCCACACCATAATCCCCCCTCCACCAAACTTTACACTGGGCACAATGCAGTCAGGCAAGTACCGTTCTCCTGGCCACCGCCAAACCCAGACACACCCATCGGATTGCCAGACAGAGAAGCGTGATTGGTCACTCCAGAGAACACGTCTCCTCTGCTCTAGAGTCCAGTGGCGGCGTGCTTTACACCACGGCATCGGACGCTTTGCATTGCACTTGGTGATGGAAGGCTTGGATGCAGCTGCTCGGCCATGGAAACCCATTCCATGGAGCTCTCTACACACTGTTGTTGGGCTCATCTGAAGGCCACACCAAGTCTGGAGGTCTTTAGCTATTGACTCTGCAGACAGTTGGTGACTTCTGCGCACTGTGCGCTTCAGCATGCGCTGACCCCGCCCTGTCATGTGACGTGGCCTACCACTTGGTGGCTGAGTGGCTGTTGTTCCCAGTTGCTTCCACTTTGTTATAATCCCACTAACAGTTGAGCGTGGAATATTTAGTAGCCAGGAAATGTCACGGATGGACTTATTGCCCAGGTGGCCACCTATCACGGGACCACGCTTGGAGTCACTGAGCTCCTGAGAGCGACCCATTCTACACCAATGTTTGTATTGGGAATGAAGTCTGTGGTGGAAGAGATGATCTGGGCCCACCATGTGAGGGTGTGGCGATGTGGCCATCACAATATTTGTGTTCATCTGAAGATACCTGAGAGGGTGAAGAAGATTGGGAGAGTTTCTCTGGCTCCATCATAGGAAAGAGAGCTCCGGATGGTGATGTTCCGATAAGCACTGGGAGTCTCCAGTGGTGGAGAGATGTCCCGCTGTTGCTTGAAGTTCCGGTTAGAAGTTATGTTGCATTCCAGTGTTTGGACTCCACCTGAGCCTGGAGCAACCAATGTGGTAAGGAAGATGAGAGAGACTGAAGAAGAAACCATGATCTGTGGTAAGAGGTGCTGGGAACTGACACGTATGGGAGGGTGGAAGTGCCTACCTACCTACTCCCTACCTAAGTGCTGCCATGATCCGTGGTAGGAGGTGCTGGGAACTGACACGTATGGGAGGGTGGAAGTGCCTACCTACCTACTCCCTACCTAAGTGCTGCCATGATCCGTGGTAGGAGGTGCTGGGAACTGACACGTATGGGAGGGTGGAAGTGCCTACCTACCTACTCCCTACCTACGTGCTGCCATGATCCGTGGTAGGAGGTGCTGGGAACTGACACGTATGGGAGGGTGGAAGTGCCTACCTACCTACTCCCTACCTAAGTGCTGCCATGATCCGTGGTAGGAGGTGCTGGGAACTGACACGTATGGGAGGGTGGAAGTGCCTACCTACCTACTCCCTACCTACGTGCTGCCATGATCCGTGGTAGGAGGTGCTGGGAACTGACACGTATGGGAGGGTGGAAGTGCCTACCTACCTACTCCCTACCTAAGTGCTGCCATGATCCGTGGTAGGAGGTGCTGGGAACTGACACGTATGGGAGGGTGGAAGTGCCTACCTACCTACTCCCTACCTACGTGCTGCCATGATCCGTGGTAGGAGGTGCTGGGAACTGACACGTATGGGAGGGTGGAAGTGCCTACCTACCTACTCCCTACCTAAGTGCTGCCATGATCCGTGGTAGGAGGTGCTGGGAACTGACACGTATGGGAGGGTGGAAGTGCCTACCTACCTACTCCCTACCTACGTGCTGCCATGATCCGTGGTAGGAGGTGCTGGGAACTGACACGTATGGGAGGGTGGAAGTGCCTACCTACCTACTCCCTACCTAAGTGCTGCCATGATCCGTGGTAGGAGGTGCTGGGAACTGACACGTATGGGAGGGTGGAAGTGCCTACCTACCTACTCCCTACCTACGTGCTGCCATGATCCGTGGTAGGAGGTGCTGGGAACTGACACGTATGGGAGGGTGGAAGTGCCTACCTACCTACTCCCTACCTAAGTGCTGCCATGATCCGTGGTAGGAGGTGCTGGGAACTGACACGTATGGGAGGGTGGAAGTGCCTACCTACCTACTCCCTACCTACGTGCTGCCATGATCCGTGGTAGGAGGTGCTGGGAACTGACACGTATGGGAGGGTGGAAGTGCCTACCTACCTACTCCCTACCTACGTGCTGCCATGATCCGTGGTAGGAGGTGCTGGGAACTGACACGTATGGGAGGGTGGAAGTGCCTACCTACCTACTCCCTACCTACGTGCTGCCATGATCCGTGGTAGGAGGTGCTGGGAACTGACACGTATGGGAGGGTGGAAGTGCCTACCTACCTACTCCCTACCTACGTGCTGCCATGATCGGCTGTGGAGGAGACAGCTGGAAGTGTCAGTGAATGGTGGACATTCTGCTGCCGGTGACCTCTCAGGGTGGGTGCGCTGTGTGCGGGACGCCCCTGATATTGATGTCATTACCTGTCAGCAGACATAGAGGCCGGAGATGGAAGGTGCTTCTACCACAACCAATAGCCAGGTCTTATGCAGGCCATAGACGGCTCGTTTATTGGCCGATAATCACGCCATTAGTGGGTCCAGCTCGTCGGTTGTTTTTCGCAGATCTCATTTATTTTTATCAGTCATGCTGGAAAATCCGTGAAAAACAGCCGTTTGTCGTGGACATGGGTGGCAGCATTGGCAACGGGGCCGACCGATTTGTTTATCGGACGAAAATTCGAAAATTCGGTAGGTAAGTGTTCGGGGATTGTGCGGGTCATCAGGGGACGGTAGGTAAGTGTTCGGTAGGTAAGTGTTCGAGGATTGTGCGGGTCATCAGGGGACGGTAGGTAAGTGTTCGGTAGGTAAGTGTTCGGGGATTGTGCGGGTCATCAGGGGACGGTAGGTAAGTGTTCGAGGATTGTGCGGGTCATCAGGGGACGGTAGGTAAGTGTTCGGGGATTGTGCGGGTCATCAGGGGACGGTAGGTAAGTGTTCGGTAGGTAAGTGTTCGGGGATTGTGCGGGTCATCAGGGGACGGTAGGTAAGTGTTCGGTAGGTAAGTGTTCGGGGATTGTGCGGGTCATCAGGGGACGGTAGGTAAGTGTTCGAGGATTGTGCGGGTCATCAGGGGACGGTAGGTAAGTGTTCGGGGATTGTGCGGGTCATCAGGGGACGGTAGGTAAGTGTTCGGTAGGTAAGTGTTCGGGGATTGTGCGGGTCATCAGGGGACGGTAGGTAAGTGTTCGGTAGGTAAGTGTTCGGGGATTGTGCGGGTCATCAGGGGACGGTAGGTAAGTGTTCGGTAGGTAAGTGTTCGGGGATTGTGCGGGTCATCAGGGGACGGTAGGTAAGTGTTCGGGGATTGTGCGGGTCATCAGGGGACGGTAGGTAAGTGTTCGGTAGGTAAGTGTTCGAGGATTCTGCGGGTCATCAGGGGACGGTAGGTAAGTGTTCGGTAGGTAAGTGTTCGGGGATTGTGCGGGTCATCAGGGGACGGTAGGTAAGTGTTCGGTAGGTAAGTGTTCGGGGATTGTGCGGATCATCAGGGGACGGTAGGTAAGTGTTCGGTAGGTAAGTGTTCGGGGATTGTGCGGGTCATCAGGGGACGGTAGGTAAGTGTTCGGTAGGTAAGTGTTCGGTAGGTAAGTGTTCGGGGATTGTGCGGGTCATCAGGGGACGGTAGGTAAGTGTTCGGTAGGTAAGTGTTCGGGGATTGTGCGGGTCATCAGGGGACGGTAGGTAAGTGTTCGGTAGGTAAGTGTTCGGGGAATGGTGCGGGTCATCAGGGGACGGTAGGTAAGTGTTCGGTAGGTAAGTGTTCGGGGATTGTGCGGGTCATCAGGGGACGGTAGGTAAGTGTTCGGTAGGTAAGTGTTCGAGGATTGTGCGGGTCATCAGGGGACGGTAGGTAAGTGTTCGGTAGGTAAGTGTTCGGGGATTGTGCGGGTCATCAGGGGACGGTAGGTAAGTGTTTGGTAGGTAAGTGTTCGGGGATTGTGCGGGTCATCAGGGGACGGTAGGTAAGTGTTCGGTAGGTAAGTGTTCGGGGATTGTGCGGGTCATCAGGGGACGGTAGGTAAGTGTTCGGTAGGTAAGTGTTCGGGGATTGTGCGGGTCATCAGGGGACGGTAGGTAAGTGTTCGGTAGGTAAGTGTTCGGGGATTGTGCGGGTCATCAGGGGATGGTAGGTAAGTGTTCGGTAGGTAAGTGTTCGGGGATTGTGCGGGTCATCAGGGGACGGTAGGTAAGTGTTCGGTAGGTAAGTGTTCGGGGATTGTGCGGGTCATCAGGGGACGGTAGGTAAGTGTTCAGGGATTGTGCGGGTCATCAGGGGACGGTAGGTAAGTGTTCGGGGATTGTGCGGGTCATCGGGGGACGGTAGGTAAGTGTTCGGTAGGTAAGTGTTCGGGGATTGTGCGGGTCATCAGGGGACGGTAGGTAAGTGTTCGGTAGGTAAGTGTTCGGTAGGTAAGTGTTCGGGGATTGTGCGGGTCATCAGGGGACGGTAGGTAAGTGTTCAGGGATTGTGCGGGTCATCGGGGGACGGTAGGTAAGTGTTCGGTAGGTAAGTGTTCGGGGATTGTGCGGGTCATCAGGGGACGGTAGGTAAGTGTTCGGTAGGTAAGTGTTCGGTAGGTAAGTGTTCGGGGATTGTGCGGGTCATCAGGGGACGGTAGGTAAGTGTTCGGTAGGTAAGTGTTCGGGGATTGTGCGGGTCATCAGGGGACGGTAGGTAAGTGTTCGGTAGGTAAGTGTTCGGTAGGTAAGTGTTCGGGGATTGTGCGGGTCATCAGGGGACAGTAGGTAAGTGTTCAGGGATTGTGCGGGTCATCAGGGGACGGTAGGTAAGTGTTCGGGGATTGTGCGGGTCATCGGGGGACGGTAGGTAAGTGTTCGGTAGGTAAGTGTTCGGGGATTGTGCGGGTCATCAGGGGACGGTAGGTAAGTGTTCTGTAGGTAAGTGTTCGGTAGGTAAGTGTTCGGGGATTGTGCGGGTCATCAGGGGACGGTAGGTAAGTGTTCAGGGATTGTGCGGGTCATCGGGGGACGGTAGGTAAGTGTTCGGTAGGTAAGTGTTCGGGGATTGTGCGGGTCATCAGGGGACGGTAGGTAAGTGTTCGGTAGGTAAGTGTTCGGGGATTGTGCGGGTCATCAGGGGACGATAGGTAAGTGTTCGGTAGGTAAGTGTTCGGGGATTGTGCGGGTCATCAGGGGACGGTAGGTAAGTGTTCGGTAGGTAAGTGTTCGGGGATTGTGCGGGTCATCAGGGGACGGTAGGTAAGTGTTCGGGGATTGTGCGGGTCATCGGGGGACGGTAGGTAAGTGTTCGGTAGGTAAGTGTTCGGGGATTGTGCGGGTCATCAGGGGACGGTAGGTAAGTGTTCGGTAGGTAAGTGTTCGGTAGGTAAGTGTTCGGGGATTGTGCGGGTCATCAGGGGACGGTAGGTAAGTGTTCGGTAGGTAAGTGTTCGAGGATTGTGCGGGTCATCAGGGGACGGTAGGTAAGTGTTCGGTAGGTAAGTGTTCGGTAGGTAAGTGTTCGGGGATTGTGCGGGTCATCAGGGGACGGTAGGTAAGTGTTCGGTAGGTAAGTGTTCGGGGATTGTGCGGGTCATCAGGGGACGGTAGGTAAGTGTTAGGGGATTGTGCGGGTCATCAGGGGACGGTAGGTAAGTGTTCGGTAGGTAAGTGTTCGGGGATTGTGCGGGTCATCAGGGGACGGTAGGTAAGTGTTCGGTAGGTAAGTGTTCGGGGATTGTGCGGGTCATCAGGGGACGGTAGGTAAGTGTTCGGTAGGTAAGTGTTCGGTAGGTAAGTGTTCGGGGATTGTGCGGGTCATCAGGGGACGGTAGGTAAGTGTTCAGGGATTGTGCGGGTCATCAGGGGACGGTAGGTAAGTGTTCGGGGATTGTGCGGGTCATCGGGGGACGGTAGGTAAGTGTTCGGTAGGTAAGTGTTCGGGGATTGTGCGGGTCATCAGGGGACGGTAGGTAAGTGTTCGGTAGGTAAGTGTTCGGTAGGTAAGTGTTCGGGGATTGTGCGGGTCATCAGGGGACGGTAGGTAAGTGTTCAGGGATTGTGCGGGTCATCGGGGGACGGTAGGTAAGTGTTCGGTAGGTAAGTGTTCGGGGATTGTGCGGGTCATCAGGGGACGGTAGGTAAGTGTTCGGTAGGTAAGTGTTCGGGGATTGTGCGGGTCATCAGGGGACGATAGGTAAGTGTTCGGTAGGTAAGTGTTCGGGGATTGTGCGGGTCATCAGGGGACGGTAGGTAAGTGTTCGGTAGGTAAGTGTTCGGGGATTGTGCGGGTCATCAGGGGACGGTAGGTAAGTGTTCGGGGATTGTGCGGGTCATCGGGGGACGGTAGGTAAGTGTTCGGTAGGTAAGTGTTCGGGGATTGTGCGGGTCATCAGGGGACGGTAGGTAAGTGTTCGGTAGGTAAGTGTTCGGTAGGTAAGTGTTCGGGGATTGTGCGGGTCATCAGGGGACGGTAGGTAAGTGTTCGGTAGGTAAGTGTTCGAGGATTGTGCGGGTCATCAGGGGACGGTAGGTAAGTGTTCGGTAGGTAAGTGTTCGGTAGGTAAGTGTTCGGGGATTGTGCGGGTCATCAGGGGACGGTAGGTAAGTGTTCGGGGATTGTGCGGGTCATCAGGGGACGGTAGGTAAGTGTTCAGGGATTGTGCGGGTCATCGGGGGACGGTAGGTAAGTGTTCGGTAGGTAAGTGTTCGGGGATTGTGCGGGTCATCAGGGGACGGTAGGTAAGTGTTCGGTAGGTAAGTGTTCGGTAGGTAAGTGTTCGGGGATTGTGTGGGTCATCAGGGGACGGTAGGTAAGTGTTCGGTAGGTAAGTGTTCGGGGATTGTGCGGGTCATCAGGGGACGGTAGGTAAGTGTTCGGTAGGTAAGTGTTCGGGGATTGTGCGGGTCATCAGGGGACGGTAGGTAAGTGTTCGGTAGGTAAGTGTTCGGGGATTGTGCGGGTCATCAGGGGACGGTAGGTAAGTGTTCGGTAGGTAAGTGTTCGGGGATTGTGCGGGTCATCAGGGGACGGTAGGTAAGTGTTCGGGGATTGTGCGGGTCATCAGGGGACGGTAGGTAAGTGTTCGGTAGGTAAGTGTTCGGGGATTGTGCGGGTCATCGGGGGACGGTAGGTAAGTGTTCGGTAGGTAAGTGTTCGGTAGGTAAGTGTTCGGGGATTGTGCGGGTCATCAGGGGACGGTAGGTAAGTGTTCGGTAGGTAAGTGTTCGGGGATTGTGCGGGTCATCAGGAGACGGTAGGTAAGTGTTCGGTAGGTAAGTGTTCGGTAGGTAAGTGTTCGGGGATTGTGCGGGTCATCAGGGGACGGTAGGTAAGTGTTCGGTAGGTAAGTGTTCGGGGATTGTGCGGGTCATTATTTGGCTCGATGAGTTTTCTGAGGAAGAATGTTTCTGTAAGTTGCAGTGAAGTTCCGTTTCTGGAGCCACCACTTCCTCTTCTCCTGCCAGTTGAGGGCGACTCGTCTCGGACGTCACTTTTCTGTAGGAAGGAAGTGAAGACACGAGCAACGATCGATCGTTGGATGGACGTTTCCAGAGACGATCGGTTATTTCCATATAGGAGGACAGAGGGACTTGGCTCCAATCCCACACTCCCCTCATGAAGCACACCTCTGATTGGTAGACTGGTCCTGGCCTCACAGGTAGGTCCCACCACAACCAGCGAGGACTGGAGGCCCCGGACAGGATGGCGCTCACAATGTATGATGTGGGGTCGTGGCCCGAGGTGTGTTGGGAAGGTGTACTGTATGTGACACTGATGGATCCCAGGACCCCGCCCCGCACAGAGATTTTCCAGCTCACAGGACAACATTCTATACCCCAGTGACCCTGTGCGCACCCTGCGTATCTCCCATCCCCCGCCTCTCCCTGTACTGGGACGACGGCTCTAGAATTATTTTAATAAAAAATTGAAGTACTTTTTTTCTAATGGATACACAGCTGTCACATGACCCGGCTCTCTCCCAGCGGGGAAACAGTGGTAGGAGGAGCTTCCAGTCTGCTGCTGGTCACATGTTTACCTGCTTCCTGTCCGCCCTATACCAGAAATACTGCTACAGGGCGTGACTTCGCATTCCCGGGTAGGGAGCACACGCAAGCACGCCCCATCCGCGCCGCCATTCGCAGCCACGGCTGTCAATCACCGGGTCCCAGCCAGTAAGTTACTAACAGTCCTCCTCCCTGTCGGCTCGGACACACAGCACAGCCATCAACAGCAGTGTGATTACAGTGAAGCACACAGACCCCGCCCCCTCATAACAGACACCGCCCCCTAGCAAAAGACTCCAAGAACACATTTAACCCTTTGATGGCCCCAGATGTTAACCCCTTCCTGCCCAGTGCCATTAGTACAGTGTCGGGGCTTTTTATTAGCACTGATCACTGTATTGGTGTCACTGGGGTCAGTGACACCAAGTCCCCCTCCCCCCCCCCCCAGTGTCAGAATGTCTGCCGCAGTCCCGCTATAAGTCGCTGATCGCCGCCATTACTAGTAAAAAATAAATTCCCCGTCTCTCTCCCGCCATTTGTAGACGCGATAACTTTCACATAAACCAATTCATTTACATGTATCGGGATTGTTTCTCAGCGAAGACACGGAGCGGGATGTTAGAGGGAAGACACAGAGCGGGATGTGACAGCGAAGACACGGAGCGGGATGTTAGAGGGAAGACACGGAGCGGGATGTGACAGCGAAGACACGTCGCGGGATGCGACAGCGAAGACACGGAGCGGGATGAGACAGCGAAGACACAGAGCGGGATGCGACAGCGAAGACACGGAGCAAGATGTGACAGGGAAGACACGGAGCGGGATGTTACAGGGAAGACACGGAGCGGAATGTGACAGGGAAGACACGGAGCGGGATGTGACAGGGAAGACACGGAGCGGGGTGTGACAGCGAAGACACGGAGCGGGATGTGACAGGGAAGACACGGAGCGGAATGTGACAGGGAAGACACGGAGCGGGGTGTGACAGCGAAGACACGGAGCGGGGTGTGACAGTGAAGACACGGAGCGGGGTGTGACAGCGAAGACACGGAGCGGGGTGTGACAGCGAAGACACGGAGCGGGGTGTGACAGGGAAGACACGGAGCGGGATGTGACAGGGAAGACACGGAGCGGAATATGACAGGGAAGACACGGAGCAAGAAGTGACAGGGAAGACACGGAGCGGGATGTGACAGGGAAGACACGGAGCGGAATGTGACAGGGAAGACACGGAGCGGAATGTGACAGGGAAGACACGGAGCGGGATGTGACAGGGAAGACACGGAGCGGGGTGTGACAGCGAAGACACGGAGCGGGGTGTGACAGGGAAGACACGGAGCGGGGTGTGACAGCGAATACACGGAGCGGGGTGTGACAGGGAAGACACGGAGCGGGGTGTGACAGCGAAGACACGGAGCGGGGTGTGACAGGGAAGACACGGAGCGGGGTGTGACAGCGAAGACACGGAGCGGGGTGTGACAGCGAAGACACGGAGCGGGGTGTGACAGCGAAGACACGGAGCGGGGTGTGACAGGGAAGACACGGAGCGGGGTGTGACAGGGAAGACACGGAGCGGGATGTGACAGGGAAGACACGGAGCGGAATGTGACAGGGAAGACACGGAGCAAGATGTGACAGGGAAGACACGGAGCGGGGTGTGACAGGGAAGACACGGAGCGGGGTGTGACAGGGAAGACACGGAGCGGGGTGTGACAGGGAAAACACGGAGCGGGGTGTGACAGGGAAGACACGGAGCGGGGTGTGACAGGGAAGACACGGAGCGGGGTGTGACAGGGAAGACACGGAGCGGGGTGTGACAGGGAAGACACGGAGCGGGGTGTGACAGCGAAGACACGGAGCGGGATGTGACAGCGAAGACACGGAGCGGGATGTGACAGCGAAGACACGGAGCGGGATTTGACAGCGAAGACACGGAGCGGGGTGTGACAGCGAAGACACGGAGCGGGGTGTGACAGCGAAGACACGGAGCGGGATGTGACAGGGAAGACACGGAGCGGGATGTGACAGCGAAGACACGGAGCGGGATTTGACAGCGAAGACACGGAGCGGGATGTGACAGCGAAGACACGGAGCGGGAGATATTTTGCTGTAAATTTATGAGGAAAATAGATTTTTACATTTTTTTTACCAGACACGTTTTATAGCAAAAAGTCGTAAATATAGTTTTTTTTCTCAAAATTGTTGGTCTTTTTTTGTAGCACAAAAAATAAAAAACTGCAGAGATCAAATACCGCCAAAAAAAGGAAAAAAGGATGTAAATGTCATTTGGGTGAGGTGTTGCATGACCGCGCAATTGTCAGTTAAAGTAATACAGCGCCGTAATGCAAAAAATGGCCTGGTCAGGAAGGGGGGGGGGGGGAATCCTCTGGAGGGGGGAATACTCTGGAGGGGGAGGGGGGGAATCCTCTGGAGGGGGGAATCCTCTGGAGGGGGAGGGGGGAATCCTTTGGAGGGGGGAATCCTCTGGAGGGGGAGGGTTCAAAAGAATATCAATAAACTGTTTTCAATCATCACACAAAGATGGTGCACAATCCATGCAGCTGCACCACCCGCACAGAGGAATGCGGACCCGGGGGGGGGGGTGGGTCCTATTAGTTCTAATGGCGCCGCCCACACTGGAGGACACACCCATGCTGGGAACCTCGGCTGCGTTTTCAGAAGAAGTGCCGGGACTTCCCTGGGTGACACGGGAGTCCAATCAAATGAATGGGGTCTGGTGCCCACGCAAGGCGCTCAGCTGCATATATGTGACCCGGGGTAAGGCCGGAGAGCAGCCACCAAGCTAACAGGACCATGTGAGGACCTCTACACCCCCCGGCCCAGAGAAGGGAGAGGGCGGTCAGGTGCCAGACCCAACTAGTCCTCATCTGGGACTGCTTCACAGTAGATTCTGGAATCCCATCCCCAGGGATACCCTCAGGGCAGCCGGGTGAAGAGGAAGGATTCATCTGGGGTCTGAGGAGGTTCACCAAAGGGGACTCCTTACAGAGACTTGCCGATTTTTGATCCACATTTTCAGTGTTTGGCTATGACGTTGTCCTCAGGTTTACAGTTCCTTAGGCATCCCATAAACCCCGAGACCCCATCCAAGATGGTGACCCTCAATGAAAGCAAGCTCAGGGAATGTTTTACTGATTCTGTGTGAAAATGTGGAAAATGCGTATTGCCTGGCCGTGCAGAGCTTAGGGGGACCCATCAAATCCAGTGGCCCTTAAGGGGTGAGTACATCTATATTTCCAGATGACAAGGTCCTACGGTCCCAGAACCAATATATTACTGAACAGAATGAAATGACACCCCAGACACACAATAGAACAATGGGATGCAGCCACACCACCAAACAATCCACACCCCCCCCCCCACCCATCTCCTAGACATGTCTACACAATATGAGGACAGATCCCCCTGTACCCCTAACAGGCACAGGGGGACTTACACATAAGAGGGATATGGGGAGCTGAGACGGGGGTCTCCCCACCTCTCCAAAGTGAGCTGTGTTCCATGGGCCCCCCACCCCAATATTAGGACAGATCACCCTGTATACCTAACAGGCACAGGGGGACTTACACATAAGAGGGCTATGGGGAGCTGAGACGGGGGTCTCCCCACCTCTCCAAAGTGAGCTGTGTTCCATGGGCCCCCCACCCCAATATTAGGACAGATCACCCTGTACCCCTAACAGGCACAGGGGGACTTACACATAAGAGGGATATGGGGAGCTGAGACAGGGTTCTCCCCACCTCTCCAAAGTGAGCTGTGTTCCATGGGCCCCCCACCCCAATATTAGGACAGATCCCCCTGTACCCCTAACAGGCACAGGGGGACTTACACATAAGAGGGCTATGGGGAGCTGAGACAGGGGTCTCCCCACCTCTCCAAAGTGAGCTGTGTTCCATGGGCCCCCCACCCAAAGTGACTCCATCTCTGCAGCCTCAGCTGCACTGAATGAATGGACAGGAATATCTCAGTACAGAGCTCCCCTTCCATTCACAAACTGAAGCATAGAAAACACAGTTATGCATGAACACAGTTTACTATGCTTCACTTATGAATGGACAGAGTCAGTGATCGGTAAGGATCACTGACTCTCCATTCAGAAAAGGAAGGGGTTGGTAAGTGACACATTTACAGCCCCCTTCCTCGCTCTCCATCCTGACAGGGGGAGGGTCATAGAGCACGGGGGGGAACAGGAAAGAGCATGGGGGCAGAGAGCTGAGGAGGACATCGGGAGAAATGCTGGAAAGGAGAAGCTGCGGAGGTGGCGGCATATAGAGGAACCAGTCTTTTCATGTCCCTCCTGCAGCTGCTGAATTCCGGCTTCTTCTCCTCTCCCTCCCGCAGCCAATGAATTCCGGCTTCTTCTCCTCTCCCTCCTGCAGCCGCTGAATGCCGGCTTCTCCTCCTCTCCCTCCTGCAGCCGCTGAATTCCGGCTTCTCCTCTCCCTCCCGCAGCCACTGAATTCCGGCTTCTCCTCCTCTCCCTCCCGCAGCCAATGAATTCCGGCTTCTCCTCCTCTCCCTCCCGCAGCCAATGAATTCCGGCTTCTCCTCCTCTCCCTCCCGCAGCCAATGAATTCCGGCTTCTCCTCCTCTCCCTCCTGCAGCCGCTGAATTCCAGCTTCCTCTCCTCTCCCTCCTGAAGCTGATGAATTCCGGCTTCTCCTCCTCTCCCTCCTGCAGCCGATGAATTCCGGCTTCTCCTCCTCTCCCTCCTGCAGCCGCTGAATGCCGGCTTCTCCTCCTCTCCCTCCCGCAGCCACTGAATTCCGGCTTCTCCTCCTCTCCCTTCCGCAGCCAATGAATTCCGGCTTCTCCTCCTCTCCCTCCCGCAGCTGCTGAATTCCAGCTTCTCCTCCTCTCCCTCCCGCAGCCAATGAATTCTGGCTTCTCCTCCTCTCCCTCCCGCAGCCGCTGAATTCCAGCTTCTCCTCCTCTTCCTCCTGCAGCCAATGAATTCCGGCTTCTCCTCCTCTCCCTCCTGCAGCCTCTGAATTCCGGCTTCTTCTCCTCTCCCTCCTGCAGCCGCTAAATGCCGGCTTCTTCTCCTCTCCCTCCTGCAGCCGATGAATTCCGGCTTCTCCTCCTCTCCCTCCTGCAGCCGCTGAATGCCGGCTTCTCCTCCTCTCCCTCCCGCAGCCGCTGAATGCTGGCTTCTCCTCTCCCTCCCGCAGCCGCTGAATTCCGGCTTCTCCTCTCCCTCCTGCAGCCAATGAATTCCGGCTTCTCCTCCCCTCCGTCCTGCAGCCGCTGAATTCCGGCTTCTCCTCTCCCTCCTGCAGCTGCTGAATTTTGGCTTCTCCTCTCCCTCCCGCAGCTGCTGAATGCCGGCTTCTCCTCCTCTCCCTCCTCCAGCCAATGAATTCTGGCTTCTCCTCTCCCTCCTCCAGCCGCTGAATTCGGCTTCTCCTCCTCTCCCTCCTCCAGCCACTGAATTCGGCTTCTCCTCCTCTCTCTCCTGCAGCCGCTGAATTTTGGCTTCTCCTCTCCCTCCTGCAGCTAATGAATTCCGGCTTCTCCTCTCCCTCCCGCAGCCGCTGAATGCCGGCTTCTCCTCCTCTCCCTCCTCCAGCCGCTGAATTCGGCTTCTCTTCTCCCTCCTGCAAACTTCCAGCGGCTGTAGGAGGAGCATTAAGAGATTGGTTCCTGTATATGCCGCCCCAGGCATACAAGGGGACTGGAAGGGGCCCCTGCAGCATGGGGCTGGGTCACAGTGCGGCCCCTGTAGGTACGCCCCTGAACCCGTTTTCATCACTGACGTGGATTTTGGAGTATTAGGGTGGCACTTCACTCAGTGTGGGGGTCACAGTGGACCATTCTTTCTGTTAGAAATGTTGGAGGGAGAAGTCTACCCACCTCAGTCTGTTCACTTTCCTCCTGAGAGCCTCTCGTCTTTTCTGCAGATTTTGCTGAGAAGCGGCAAGTATGGACTTGTCAGGCGGGCCGAGACATTCCTCCTCCATGAGTCTCCGCACACCGACACGAATGGTCTGATATGAGGTCCGGATCAGATGGCAGCCAGTTCTAGGTCACCCCCCGGTGTGCATCATATATACGAATGTGAGCTGTAGGTCTCCAAGCTGCAGGAGGACAATGTGCAGGAGGCAAGGCTGTATAATCTCCTCCCCCAGCTCCACCCTCCACCCATTGAGGACAATGCTGGGAGTGGAGGTGAGGGGGCTGGGAGTGGAAAATGCTGGGAGTGGAGGTGAGAGGGCTGGGAGTGGAAAATGCTGGGAGTGGAGGTGAGAGGGTTTGGAGCGGAGATGAGAGGGCTGGCAGTGGAGGTGAGGGGGCTGGCAGTGGAGGTGAGAGGGATGGGAGTGGAGGTGAGAGGGATGGGAGTGGAGGTGAGAGGGCTGGGAGTGGAGGTGAGAGGGCTGGGAGTGGAGGGGAAAATTCTGGGAGTGGAGGAGATAGGGTTGGGAGTGGAGGTGAGAGGGCTGGGAGTGGAGGAGATAGGGTTGGGAGTGGAGGTGAGAGGGCTGGGAGTGGAGGTGAGAGGGTTTGGAGCGGAGATGAGAGGGCTGGCAGTGGAGGTGAGGGGGCTGGCAGTGGAGGTGAGAGGGCTGGCAGTGGAGGTGAGAGGGATGGGAGTGGAGGTGAGAGGGCTGGAAGTGGAGGTGAGAGGGCTGGGAGTGGAGGTGAGGGGTTTAGAGTTGAGGTGAGGGGGCTGGGAGTGGAGGTGAGGGGGTTGGGAGTGGAGGTGAGAAGGCTGGGAGTGGAGGTGAGAGGGTTGGGAGTGGAGGTGAGGGGGTTGGGATTGGAGGTGAGAAGGCTGGGAGTGGAGGTGAGAAGGCTGGGAGTGGAGGTGAGAGGGCTGGGAGTGGAGGTGAGAGGGCTGGGAGTGGAGGTGAGAAGGCTGGGAGTGGAGGTGAGGGGGTTGGGAGTGGAGGTGAGGGGGCTGGGAGTGGAGGTGAGGGGGCTGGGAGTGGAGGTGAGAAGGTTGGGAGTGGAGGTGAGAGGGTTGGGAGTGGAGGCGAGAAGGCTGGGAGTGGAGGTGAGAAAGTTGGGAGTGGAGGTGAGAAGGCTGGGAGTGGAGGTGAGAAGGCTGGGAGTGGAGGTGAGAGAGTTGGGAGTGGAGGTGAGAAGGCTGGGAGTGGAGGTGAGAGGGCTGGGAGTGGAGGTGAGAGGGCTGGGAGTGGAGGGGAAAATTCTGGGAGTGGAGGAGATAGGGTTGGGAGTGGAGGTGAGAGGGCTGGGAGTGGAGGTGAGAGGGTTTGGAGCGGAGATGAGAGGGCTGGCAGTGGAGGTGAGGGGGCTGGCAGTGGAGGTGAGAGGGCTGGCAGTGGAGGTGAGAGGGATGGGAGTGGAGGTGAGAGGGCTGGAAGTGGAGGTGAGAGGGCTGGGAGTGGAGGTGAGGGGGTTTGGAGTTGAGGTGAGGGGGCTGGGAGTGGAGGTGAGGGGGTTGGGAGTGGAGGTGAGAAGGCTGGGAGTGGAGGTGAGAGGGTTGGGAGTGGAGGTGAGGGGGTTGGGATTGGAGGTGAGAAGGCTGGGAGTGGAGGTGAGAAGGCTGGGAGTGGAGGTGAGAGGGCTGGGAGTGGAGGTGAGAGGGCTGGGAGTGGAGGTGAGAAGGCTGGGAGTGGAGGTGAGGGGGTTGGGAGTGGAGGTGAGGGGGCTGGGAGTGGAGGTGAGGGGGCTGGGAGTGGAGGTGAGAAGGTTGGGAGTGGAGGTGAGAAGGCTGGGAGTGGAGGTGAGGGGGTTGGGAGTGGAGGTGAGAAGGCTGGGAGTGGAGGTGAGAAGGCTGGGAGTGGAGGTGAGAGAGTTGGGAGTGGAGGTGAGAAGGCTGGGAGTGGAGGTGAGAGGGTTGGGAGTGGAGGTGAGAAGGCTTGGAGTGGAGGTGGGGGGGTTGGGAGTGGAGGTGAGAGGGCTGGGAGTGGAGGTGAGAGGGCTGGGAGTGGAGGTGAGAAGGCTGGGAGTGGAGGTGAGGGGGTTGGGAGTGGAGGTGAGGGGGTTGGGAGTGGAGGTGAGAAGGGAGCGAGGATCAGTGGGTAATCCTTGTTGAGGGCCGTGGATCGGTGGGTAAACATTGTTGAGGGGCGTGGATCAGTGGGTAAACCTTGTTGAGTGTGGATCGGTGGGTAAACCTTGTTGGGGAGCGTGGATCGGTGGGTAAACCCTTTTGGGGAGCGTGGATCGGTGGGTAAACATTGTTGAGGGCCGTGGATCGGTGGGTAAACCTTGTTGAGTGTGGATCGGTGGGTAAACCCTTTTGGGGAGCGTGGATCGGTGGGTAAACATTGTTGAGGGCCGTGGATCGGTGGGTAAACCTTGTTGAGTGTGGATCGGTGGGTAAACCCTTTTGGGGAGCGTGGATCGGTGGGTAAACATTGTTGAGGGCCGTGGATCGGTGGGTAAACCTTGTTGGGGAGCGTGGATCGGTGGGTAAACCCTTTTGGGGAGCGTGGATCGGTGGGTAAACATTGTTGAGGGCCGTGGATCGGTGGGTAAACCTTGTTGAGTGTGGATCGGTGGGTAAACCTTGTTGGGGGGCGTGGATCGGTGGGTAAACCCTTTTGGGGAGTGTGGATCGGTGGGTAAACCTTGTTGGGGGGTGTGGATCGAACTGTAGAGAGGATTCTGCATACATGGACTCAGTTGTGGGCGGAGCCGGAGTTCACTGTCTGCAGCTAACCCAACATAGAGGGGTGTCAGGCGATTGGCTGGATGGGAGATCATCAGCACAGCCGGAGTCTCTACAGCTCCACCCACTATTGGTCACATGGGGGAGGGGTAACATCCTGGGATTTGTAGTTCCACAGCAGCTGGAGAACCAGGAAGAGAACATTCACTATAAATGACCACAACCAGCGAGGGTGTCACCAGCAGAAGCTGCATGGAGTGTGTCATCCCACAGCATGGGGGCAGCCAGGTGTATGGGGTCACCATGAGGAGGAACTCCGCTGTGACGTGCAGGTCCCCCCCCGTCAGATAAACACATCAGAGGCCGGGATACAGCTGGTGGTGATTTATTGATTATCAGACGATTGATTATACGATTGTTACTTCAGAACATTTTATTGATGAAGAGACGGCTCATCCTCCAGCCACACGAGCCACAAGGACAGTGCTGCCCCAGGTGCTGAGACTTGGGATTCGCTGCACCGGTGTCCCCTCCACATCATCTGATATTTCATAGATGAAGTCAGAGATCCCCCCCCAGGGATGGGATGTCCCACCTCCCTGATAGCGGGGTACGTGGGGTCACTCCGGCTGTAACCCCCCTCCAGCTCTGTCCTCTCCTACACAGGAGGATAGCCGGGCCCCTCGGACAGAGACGGGCCCCTCACTGAGGACAGAGACGGGCCCCTCACTGAGGACAGAGACGGGCCCCACACTGAGGACAGAGACGGGCCCCACACTGAGGACAGAGACGGGCCCCACACTGAGGACAGAGACGGGCCCCACACTGAGGACAGAGACGGGCCCCTCACTGAGGACAGAGACGGGCCCCTCACTGAGGACAGAGACGGGCCCCACACTGAGGACAGAGACGGGCCCCTCACTGAGGACAGAGACGGGCCCCTCACTGAGGACAGAGACGGGCCCCTCACTGAGGATAGAGACGGGCCCCTTCTCCTTGTTCTAGAGCTTACACTCAGTCTGAAGTCCTCGTCTATCTGGTAGGAAGCGGCAGATATCGGCGTATTCCGGAATACACTGGCTTGTGGGGGGATGGGAGGAGAATAATATACAGAATTCCGGAAGTATTCAGACCCCTCACTGCTCTCAATGCTGTGATGTTGCCGCCGGTTACTACAGATGTTTAGATTCGTTCTTTCCTCAGGAATCTTCGCTCGGCGCCCCATCATGACAACCTGACAACAGAATCATAGAAATGTTGGTGAATTCATTCAAAATAAGAATCTGGAACCTCCCATCGTCAGAAGTCTTCACACCCTGTGCAGGAACACACTCAGGTGCCGCCCGCTTCTCCTGGTGGTTGCTGAGATTTTCCTACACCCAGATTGGAGGCCACCTGTGGGAAATCACATTGATTGGACAGAATTTGGAAAGGCCACACCCCTCTATAAAAAGCCTTACAGCTGACAATGCATACTGTATCAGAGTAAAATCCAGGAGGTCAAAAGAACAGCCTGCAGAGCTCAGAGACAGGATCATTGCAAGGCACAGGTCTGGGGAAGGCTACAAAAACATTCCTGCTGCGCTGAAGGTTCCCCAGAGCACAGTGGCCTCCATAATTCTCACTCTTCCCAGAGCCGGTCACCCGGCCAAACTGAGCAATCGGTGGAGAAGGACCTTAGTAAGAGAGGTGACTGAGAACCCGATGATGGCTCTGACTGAGCTGCAGAGATCCTGTGTGGAAATGGGGCAACGTTCCAGAAGGACGACCATCACTGCAGCCCTCCACCAATATGGGCTTTATGGCAGAGTGGTGAGACAGAAGCCTCTCCTCTGTGCAAACCACATACAACTTGGAGTTTACAAGGTTTGGCTGGGTGACCAGCTCTTGGCTGTGCCGAACGTCTTCCACGTGAGAATCACGGAGGCCACTGTGGTCTGGGGAACTTTCAGTGCAGCAGGAATGTTTTTGTAGCCTTCCCCAGATCTGTGCCTTGCCATAATCCTGTCTCTGAGCTCTGCAGGCAGTTCCTTTGACATACAGTATGCATTGTCAGCTGTGAGGCCTGTTATAGAGGGGTGTGGCCTTTCCAAGTCATGTCCAATCAACGGAATTTATCACAGGTGGCCTCCAATCAGGGTGTAGAAACATCTCACCAACCACCAACAGAAATGGGAGTGTCAGCTATGTGACCTTTTATAGAGGGGTGTGGCCTTTCCAAGTCATGTCCAATCAATGGAATTTATCACAGGTGGCCTCCAATCAGGGTGTAGAAACATCTCACCAACCACCAACAGAAACGGGAGTGTCAGCTATGTGACCTTTTATAGAGGGGTGTGGCCTTTCCAAGTCATGTCCAATCAATGGAATTTATCACAGGTGGCCTCCAATCAGGGTGTAGAAACATCTCACCAACCACCAACAGAAACGGGAGTGTCAGCTATGTGACCTTTTATAGAGGGGTGTGGCCTTTCCAAGTCATGTCCAATCAATGGAATTTATCACAGGTGGCCTCCAATCAGGGTGTAGAAACATCTCACCAACAGAAACGGGAGGCACCTGAGCGTGTTGCTGCAAAGGGTCTGAAGACTTCTGCCGATGTGAGGTCTCAGCTTTTCCTCTCTCGTAAATTCAGACATTCCTATAATTCTGTTGTCACTTTGTCATGATGGGGTGCTGAGCGTATATTACGAGCGTAGTATCATTGAGAACAGGGAAGGGGTCTGAATACTTCCGGAATGCTCTGTAGAAGTCAGGTCCATCCAGGACTCTACAAGGTTTGCTGGAGCTTCAGCCTCTCTTTGGCCAGAGCGATGGAATAGTAACGCTGAAACTTAATCACTAAAATTGGGATGGGCAACACGATGGTCAGAATGCCAGAAATAGCGGCCAGGCTGGCTACTATGCGTCCACCCGTGGTGATGGGGAAAAGATCGCCGTACCCTACGGTGGTCAGTGTAATGATGGCCCACCAGCAGCAGCTATATATATCTTCAAAGAGTTCATGTCTCATCTGATCACTTTCTAAACTGGACAATTCTAAATGGAAGGCCAAAGAGGCAAACAACAGACATTCCAAGGCCAGGATCAGCATGAGGATGAAGATCTCCCGGGTTATGGCTCTCAGGGTCCCGGACAGAACCCTCAGGACAAGGCTGCTGTCCATTAGCCTGACAAGTCTGAACAGTTTGAGGATGTAGACAATCCGCATCAAGCCCAGGACCTTCCAGACAATGTCCATCTTCTCCATCAGGCCTCTGGTCATCAGCTCCACAAAGACAGGAAAGAGAGAGAGAAAGTCCACCCAGTTCAGAGGACTCTTCAGAAACTTTCTTCTGTTGGGGCAGAAGAAGAAACGCGTCCCAAACTCCAACCCGAACCAAAGAACACAAAGCAGCTCCAGGTAGAGGAGGTAAGACGGATTCTCAAATACCACCTCCTGCTGGACGGAGTGGAACGGTTCATATTCTGAGGGGTGAGACTTGTTCTGCACATGTAAAAAATGCGGCTTTGTCTTCTCAAAGTAGATGATGATGGCTCCAATGATGAAGAGGAGGGAGATGGCGGTGACACCCTGGAACAAAGAGACTGCAGTTGTCATAGCGGGAAAGTCTTCTCTTACATTGACATCTATACAGTTTTCAGTTTTTATGTCATCCTCCTGATTGTTCCACCACCTACCCCCTCTGCTACGCTCTCATCAGAAAGCATACTTACCTGCCCAGTGGGTCCACCGTGGTCCGGTATGATCCACTGATCAGGTGTCAGAGCCCAGATGACTCTTTTGGATTCAGGTAGCCAGGCTCCTCCATAATGACCACAAGCTCTGCCCACCCACGGCTGTGACTGGGCTGCTGGGATATACAATATATTGCCCCAAGTATTGGGCCCCCGGCCTTTCCACGCACATGACCTTTAATGGCCCCCCAGTCTTAGTCTGTAGGGTTCAATATTGAGTTGGCCCCGCCTTTTGCAGCTATAACAGCTTCAACTCTTCTGGGAAGGCCGTCCACAAGGTTTAGGAGGGTGTCTATTGGAAGGTTGGACCATTCTTCCAGAAGCACATTTGTCAGGTCAGGCACTGATGTCGGGGGAGGAGGCCTAGAGTGGCTGTTGTTCCCAGTTGCTTCCACTTTGTTATAATCCCACTAACAGTTGAGCGTGGAATATTTAGTAGCCAGGAAATGTCACGGATGGATTTATTGCCCAGGTGGCCACCTATCACGGGACCACGCTTGGAGTCACTGAGCTCCTGAGAGCGACCCATTCTTTCACTGATGTTTGTAGAAGCCGTCTGCATGCCTAGGGGCTTGATTGTATACACCTGTGTCCATGGAGGGGATTGGAACACCTGAATCACATGATATGGAGGGGATTGGAACACCTGAATCACGTGATCGGGAGGGGATTGGAACACCTGGATCACATGATCGGGAGGGGATTGGAACACCTGAATCACATGATATGGAGGGGATTGGAACACCTGAATCAAATGATATGGAGGGGATTGGAACACCTGAATCACATGATAGGGAGGGGATTGGAACACCTGAATCACATGATTGGAAGGGGATTGGAACACCTGAATCACATGATATGGAGGGGATTGAAACACCTGAATCACATGATTGGAAGGGGATTGGAACACCTGAATCACATGATTGGGAGGGGATTGGAACACCTGAATCACATGATTGGGAGGGGATTGGAACAAGGGGTAAAATCTTCCGGAGCCGAAGAGGTTAATAAGTATCTCAGTCATTGGACCCCGAAGTTCTGTGGGGGCTGAGCCACTAGTTCGGGCGCTGGGACCTCTAAGTAGTCACCAGACAGGAATGGAGCTCCTCAGGCTCCTCGGATGTGGAAGGACCTCCTCATATTAGGAGGAGACGGGTTCAACTATCTCTAATGCTGGTTGATGAAATGGCCCTATAATAGGGGTTCCTCTTTCTAAAGGCCCTATAATAGGGGGTCCTCTTTCTAAGGGCCCTATGACAGGGGTTCCTCTTTCTAATGGCCCTATGACAGGGGTTCCTCTTTCTAATGGCCCTATAATAAGAGTTCCTCTTTCTAAAGGACCTGTAATAAGGGTCAGTTGTGTATTTAGGTTTTGTACTGCCATAGGCAACACAAAAATTGGCACCCCCCGCGCCCCCCGTAGAAAGAGCCTGACAGTGACCAAGAACACCCCTGCGTTCCACCCGAGCCTTCCACTACCACTGCCCCCCATACACCAGCCATCATCCCTCATGGCGAGAGAGAGAAAGACACTCACCTTCACAGCCCAGGAATGAGAGTCGGGCTCTGCATCCACCGTCATGAAAACCACAGCATCTCTCAGAACCCACCAGGTCCCCAAGCCACGTGTGTCCCTTCTTCCAAGGGGCAGTGCTCCCCCCCTGAAAAATGTCGCCCTAGGCAACTGCCTTGTTTGCCTTGTGGTAAATACACCCCTGATAGGGGTTACTCTTTCTAGGGCCCTATAACAGGGGTTCCTCTTTCTGAAGGCCCTATAATAGGGGTTCCTCTTTCTGAAGGCCCTATAATAGGGGTTCCTTTTTCTAAAGGCCCTATAATAAGAGTTCCTCTTTCTAAAGGACCTGTAATAGGGGGTTCCTCTTTCTAAAGGCCCTATGATAGGGGGTTCCTCTTTCTAAAGGCCCTGTAATAGGGGCTCCTCTTTCCATAAGGGGTGACTCTTTTGGGAGTGGTTCTGGGTGTACCCCCCCATATGACATTATTTACCATTGCTGCCAGGGAAGAGTACGGCTTCTGGAAGAGGTTCCAGACTTTGGGCTGCCATCGTCCTCTCCAGCTGTGCTCCTCTCCGTCTGTCTGCAGTAGAAGATGCTCATCGCTGGGTCCCGTCTCATTCCAGGAGGAGAAGTCTTCCATGGCTTGGGACTTGTGGTTGATGTTCAGCCAGCAGCACTGGGAGAGTTGAGTGAAGCTCACCTCCCAGAAGCTCAGCTCCTCCATGAGAACGGCTCTACACGTGTTATGGGAGCAATGGAGATGCCTCGTCCTGTAATAGTCCAATATATAGCCAAACACCTCGGGGTTCCGGTCGAAGAAGAACTCATTGCGTTGAGGGTCGTAGTTGCCGGCTTCGCTGGGGCTGAGCTCAGCCAAGGCGGATAGTTTTGTACCCGGGAAGGTCAGCAGTGTGCTGGTATAGGTTTCAAATCTGACGCCTCCGACATTGATGACCACACGCCTGGAGGAAGAGTCCATATTCGAGAGTTGCTGGTCCTTCTGAAATGAAAAGTCACAGATGAATCACATGATGCAGAGTACAGTCATTACACCTCAATATTCTGAACACAAACTGCAGATCCGATGTTCTGGGCCATACCGATGCGGGGACCACTTCCTGCATCGATGACTCTGAAACTTCAGGGAGTGAGGACATATCAAGGAATGAATTCAAAGATTCTGTGACCACATAGATGATAGAAAAGATGAGGCCGGGAGAAGCTTGCAGAAGACTGGAGAGGAGACCGAGGAAAGGAAGCATAGATTCTGATAGGACGTGAAACTAAAGTAGCAAAATGAGGAAAAAAGGAGAAATCTGAGGAGCAAAGACATGGAGAACATAGAGCGTCCCAGATGTGGTCAGTGATGTGGGGGGACAAGCTGAGGTCCTCCTACAGATTTGGCAGCAAAGACATGGAGAACATAGATCATCCCAGATTTGGTCAGTGATGTGGGGGGACAAGCTGGGGTCCTCCTCCACATTTGGCAGCAGAGACATGCAGAACATAGAGCGTCAGAGATGTGGTCAGTGATTTGGGGGGACAAGCTGGGGTCCTCCTCCAGATTTGGCAGCAGAGATGCAGAACATAGAACATCCCAGATGTGGTCAGTGATGTGGGGGGACAAGCTGGGGTCCTCCTCCAGATTTGGCAGCAGAGACATGCAGAACATAGAGCGTCAGAGATGTGGTCAGTGATTTGGGGGGACAAGCTGGGGTCCTCCTCCAGATTTGGCAGCAGAGATGCAGAACATAGAACATCCCAGATGTGGTCAGTGATGTGGGGGGACAAGCTGGGGTCCTCCTCCAGATTTGGCAGCAGAGACATGCAGAACATAGAGCGTCAGAGATGTGGTCAGTGATTTGGGGGGACAAGCTGGGGTCCTCCTCCAGATTTGGCAGCAGAGACATGGAGAACATAGAACATCCCAGATGTGGTCAGTGATGTGGGGGGACAAGCTGGGGTCCTCCTCCAGATTTGGCAGCAGAGACATGCAGAACATAGAGCGTCAGAGATGTGGTCAGTGATTTGGGGGGACAAGCTGGGGTCCTCCTCCAGATTTGGCAGCAGAGACATGGAGAACATAGATCATCCCAGATTTGGTCAGTGATTTGGGGGGACAAGCTGGGGTCCTCCTCCAGATTTGGCAGCAGAGACATGGAGAACATAGATCGTCCCAGATGTGGTCACTGATGTGGGGGGACAAGCTGGGGTCCTCCTCCAGATTTGGCAGCAGAGACATGGAGAACAAAGAAAGTGAAAGTATAAGTGGGCGCTTACACTCTCCATGAACCGAATAAAACCAAATAACAATAAAAAAGAAACAGAAGAGATATTCTTTCCTCCAAGCGCAGAGCCATGATACCATTCTCATAATACCAAGAGTGAAGCCTACACAACGTGGTGCCCAATATCTCGGCACCAACACACTCAGCGTCTGTACCCCATTGTCCCAGGAAGCTTCCTGAGGACACCACATGGTGAAGAGTGTAGAGACGGCTTACGGTTGTTGTATGCTTGGCTGAGCGTCATTTCCGGTTTGCGGTATTTGGAGCGCACGCCGAGGTCCGGGAAGTGGAACGGTGGTGCACAGACGCTGAGTGTTCGGTCTTCGTGGTCCTTGGGGGACAATGATGGAGAGACATTGGGCTCACAAGACAAGTGATGATTGGAGGAAAAGTGAGGAACGGCACTTGGGGAGCATCCGGGGCCAACAGCGCTTTATGACCTTTACTTTTAATTAAGAGGGTGATGGATCTTTGGTGAGCACATTGTGGTGACTATGGAGGTGAAGCACTTTGGGAAGATTCGGTGCCACACAAACAGTATTTCCATATTGGTGTTGGACTGCATGGAGCACCATGTATTGTTTGTGTTATTTTAGTTCATGGCATTTGGAGATGGAGTGCGGGGTGTCTATGGGGAGTGGAAGCGCCCCCTTATACTTTCACTTTCACATGGAAAACATAGAGTGCCCCAGATGTGGTCAGTGATGTGGGGGAACAGGCCGGGGTTCTCCTCTGGATTTTGAAGCAGGGACATGGAGAGCATAGAGCATTCCAGATGGGGTCAGTGATGTGGGGGGACAGGCCAAGGTCCTCCTCTGGATTTGCAAGCTGAGACATGTAGAACATAGAGTATTCCAGATGTGGCCAGTGATGTGAGGGGACAGGCCGGGTCTTCTCTGGATTTGGAAGCAGGGACATAGAGAACAGAACATTCCAGATGTGGTCAGTGATATGAGGGGACAGGCAGGGTCTTCCTCTGCATTTGGAAGCAGGGACATGGAGAACATAGAGCATTCCAGATGTGGTCAGTGATGTGAGGGGACAGGCCTGGTCCTCCTCTGGATTTGGAAGCAGGGACATGGAGAAGAGAACATTCCAGAAGTGGTCAGTGATGTGAGGGGACAGGCCTGGTCCTCCTCTGGATTTGGAAGCAGGGACATGGAGAACAGAACATTCCAGAAGTGGTCAGTGATGTGGGGGAACAGGCCGGGTCCTCCTCTGGATTTGGAAGCAGGGACATGGAGAACAGAGCATTCCAGATGTGGTCAGTGATGTGAGGGAACAGGCAGGGTCCTCCTCTGGATTTGGAAGCAGGGACATGGAGAACAGAGCATTCCAGATGTGGTCAGTGATGTGAGGGAACAGGCCGGGTCCTCCTCTGGATTTGGAAGCAGGGACATGGAGAACAGAGCATTCCAGATGTGGTCAGTGATGTGGGGGAACAGGCCGGGTCCTCCTCTGGATTTGGAAGCAGGGACATGGAGAACAGAGCATTCCAGATGTGGTCAGTGATGTGGGGGAACAGGCCGGGTCCTCCTCTGGATTTGGAAGCAGGGATATGGAGAGCATAGAGCATGCCAGATGTGGTCAGTGATGTGGGGGAACAGGCCGGGTCCTCCTCTGGATTTGGAAGCAGGGACATGGAGAACAGAGCATTCCAGATGTGGTCAGTGATGTGGGGGAACAGGCCGGGTCCTCCTCTGGATTTGGAAGCAGGGATATGGAGAACAGAGCATTCCAGATGTGGTCAGTGATGTGGGGGAACAGGCCGGGTCCTCCTCTGGATTTGGCAGCTGAATGAACGAATTTGTATAGGAGATGGATTGGTTGATGAATATGGTGGATATCATTTCTGTTCCTCTACATGAAGGAGATCTGTTCAGAGAAATGTTCTGGGGCTGTTGGGATCCTTTTGGTTCTGCCGGTACCCCGGTGAGGGGAATGAAGAGATTCGGCTCAGAGAAGTATCTGCTGTCCTCACACCTGCGTGCTTCGGACTATATGAAGGTTTACAGATCCATCACTAACAATCGACAGTGATGTGAGATACAGAGAATTCCAACCCGGGAACCCCTCCCCCCCGCCCTAAGCTTCACCTAGGAATCCGGAGAGGGACGTTCCCGAAAACTGTGTGAAATCAGACCCTCCCAAGATGGCCGCCTGGTGAGAGGCTGGACCCTACAACTCCAGTCCAAACATGAAAGCTGTCCTCATTCCCCGCACACCAGCGCCCGTCTCATTTATTCACCAACGTATCACTTTCCCACCTTTAGGGCTCATTTACACCACATGCAGTCAGGTGCGTATGCAAAAACCGAATGTGATCCAATGAGCCGCGTTCACACCGCTGCAGTGCTTTCGTGTGCATTTAGATGACGCATTTTTCTGCACACACAGGAACGCACTGCACACGCATGTAAATGCAGTGCAGTAAAGAAAATAAATGGAAATACATGAAAAAACTATTTAAAAAAATGCACTAAAAACGTGCGCAAACGCAGAGTGAATGCAGAGGGCGTGGTGTGAATGACCCCCTTCACCTGGCAGGCATGCCCATTCTCTGGCTTCAGTGTTCTCATTGGCTGGCTTCTTAGGGGGGATTTACTAAAGGCAGATAGACTGAGGACTGCTTCAGATCTTAGTAAATGAGGCGGAGCTCTGCTGACTTCCATCATCCAATCACATGCAAGCAAATGGTTTTTTTTTATTTTCCTTGCGTGTGATTGGGTGTTCTTTGCTTCAGATTCATTTGCTAAGCTCTGTAGCCACGCCCCTGCAGAGTGCACAGCCTATTTGCCTTTAGTAAATTCCCCCCCTGAAAGTACTGAAGTCGGGGGATGAGCATGACAGCCAAGCACCGGCATTTTCATGAAGAGGCCAGCAGGGTGGCCCCCATATCTCAGCTCAGGTTACCTTTACTGCCAATGAAGTTCTTCCTGCTGTCCCAGCGGATCTCCCGAAGCCTTGGATCTGCTGATGGATCTGCCGTCAGATCTCACACTGGGATCCGGAAGACTCTCTCCTTCCTCTCCGTCTTCAACCAAAACATCTGCTTGTTGTCTCTGAGATTTGGACTCAGATTCTGGTTCAGACCTCCAAGGACCGCCTCCAAGGACCGCCTCTAAGGACCGCCTTCTTGTTTCCAAAGGAGAAGAAACAGCGAAGAGAAAGTTCAGAAACCGAGATTTAAAGGAGACAAAATAAATGAATCTGTAAACCCGGCCAATGGAAGAGGAGATGGGAGAGGGGTCCATAGAGGAGACGAGAAAAGGGTCCATAGAGGAGATGAGAGAGGGGTCCATAGAGGAGAGAGGGGTCCATAGAGGTGATGGGAGAGGGGTCCATTGAGGAGATGAGAGGGATCCATAGAGGAGACGAGAGAGGGGTCCATAGAGGAGATGGGAGAGGGGTCCATAGAGGAGAGGAGAGAGGGGTCCATAGAGGAGACAGGAGAGGGGTCCATAGAGGAGAGAGGGGTCCATAAAGGAGATGAGAGAGGGGTCCATAGAGGAGATGGGAGAGGGGTCCATAGGGGAGATGGGAGAGGGGTCCATAGAGGAGAGAGGGGTCCATAGAGGAGACGAGAGAGGGGTCCATAGAGGAGACGAGAGAGGGGTCCATAGAGGAGATGACAGAGGGGTCCATAGAGGAGAGGAGAGAGGGGTCCATAGAGGAGACGGGAGAGGGGTCCATAGAGGAGAGAGGGGTCCATAGAGGAGAGAGGGGTCCATAGAGGAGACGGGAGAGGGGTCCATAGAGGAGACGAGAGAGGGGTCCATAGAGGAGACGGGAGAGGGGTCCATAGAGGAGACGAGAGAGGGGTCCATAGAGGAGACGAGAGAGGGGTCCATAGAGGAGAGAGGGGTCCATAGAGGAGAGGAGAGAGGGGTCCATAGAGGAGACGAGAGAGGGGTCCATAGAGGAGACGAGAGAGGGGTCCATAGAGGAGACGAGAGAGGGGTCCATAGAGGAGAGGAGAGAGGGGTCCATAGAGGAGAGAGGGGTCCATAGAGGAGAGGAGAGAGGGGTCCATAGAGGACACAAGAGAGGGGTCCATAGAGGAGAGAGGGGTCCATAGAGGAGATGAGAGAGGGGTCCATAGAGGAGATGACAGAGGGGTCCATAGAGGAGAGGATAGAGGGGTCCATAGAGGAGATGACAGAGGGGTCCATAGAGGAGAGGAGAGAGGGGTCCATAGAGGAGACGGGAGAGGGGTCCATAGAGGAGAGAGGGGTCCATAGAGGAGACGGGAGAGGGGTCCATAGAGGAGACGGGAGAGGGGTCCATAGAGGAGACGAGAGAGGGGTCCATAGAGGAGACGGGAGAGGGGTCCATAGAGGAGACGAGAGAGGGGTCCATAGAGGAGACGAGAGAGGGGTCCATAGAGGAGAGAGGGGTCCATAGAGGAGAGGAGAGAGGGGTCCATAGAGGAGAGGAGAGAGGGGTCCATAGAGGAGAGGAGAGAGGGGTCCATAGAGGAGAGAGGGGTCCATAGAAAGAGAGGAGAGAGGGGTCCATAGAGGACACAAGAGAGGGGTCCATAGAGGAGAGAGGGGTCCATAGAGGAGATGAGAGAGGGGTCCATAGAGGAGAGGAGAGAGGGGTCCATAGAGGAGAGGAGAGAGGGGTCCATAGAGGAGACGGGAGAGGGGTCCATAGAGGAGAGAGGGGTCCATAGAGGAGACGGGAGAGGGGTCCATAGAGGAGACGAGAGAGGGGTCCATAGAGGAGACGGGAGAGGGGTCCATAGAGGAGACGGGAGAGGGGTCCATAGAGGAGACGAGAGAGGGGTCCATAGAGGAGACGAGAGAGGGGTCCATAGAGGAGAGGAGAGAGGGGTCCATAGAGGAGAGGAGAGAGGGGTCCATAGAGGAGACGAGAGAGGGGTCCATAGAGGAGAGGAGAGAGGGGTCCATAGAGGAGAGGAGAGAGGGATCCATAGAGGTGATGGGAGAGGGGTTCATAGAGGAGAGAGGGGTCCATAGAGGAGACGGGAGAGGGGTCCATAGAGGAGAGGAGAGAAGGGTCCATAGAGGAGATGAGAGAGGGGTCCATAGAGGAGACGGGAGAGGGGTCCATAGAGGAGAGGAGAGAGGGATCCATAGAGGTGATGGGAGAGGGGTTCATAGAGGAGAGGAGAGAGGGGTCCATAGAGGAGACGAGAGAGGGGTCCATAGAGAGGAGAGAAGGGTCCATAGAGGAGACGAGAGAGGGGTCCATAGAGGAGAGAGGGATCCATAGAGGTGATGGGAGAGGGGTTCATAGAGGAGAGGAGAGAGGGGTCCATAGAGGAGATGGGAGAGGGGTCCATAGAGGAGAGGAGAGAAGGGTCCATAGAGGAGAGGAGAGAGGGATCCATAGAGGTGATGGGAGAGGGGTTCATAGAGGAGAAGAGAGAAGGGTCCATAGAGGAGACGGGAGAGGGGTCCATAGAGGAGAGGAGAGGGGTCCATAGAGGAGACGGGAGAGGGGTCCATAGAGGGGATGGGAGAGGGGTCCATAGAGGAGACGAGAGAGGGGTCCATAGAGGAGACAAGAGAGGGGTCCATAAAGGACAGGAGTCCATAGAGGAGGCAAGAGAGGGGTCCATAGAGGAGACGAGAGGGATCCATAGAGGAGACAAGAGAGGGGTCCATAGAGGAGATGAGAGAGGGGTCCATAGAGGAAACAAGAGAGGGGTCCATAGAGGAGATGAGAGGGATCCATAGAGGAGACAAGAGAGGGGTCCATAGAGGAGACAAGAGAGGGGTCCATAGAGGAGAGGAGTCAATAGAGGAGACGAGAGAGGGGTCTATAGAGGAGACGAGAGAGGGGTCTATAGAGGAGACGAGAGAGGGGTCAGGAGAAGAGAGAGATGGATAAGGAGTCGGGAGAAAGGATGGGGGAAGAGTTGAGAGGAGTTGATAGAGAAGACAGGTGAGGAGTCCGCAGAGGTGAGAGAGAAGATTGGTGAGGTGTCCATAGAGGAGATGAGACAGGAGTCAGGAGAAGAGATGAGAGAGAAGACAGGAGACAAGGGTTGGGGGAAGAGTTAAGAGAGGAGTCAGCAGAGGAGATGTGAGAGAAGATGGGTGAGGAGTCCATAGAGCAGATGGGAGAGGAGTCAGGAGAAGAGAGAGAAGATGGATAAGGAGTCAGGAGAAAGGATGGGGGAATAGATGGGAGAGGAGTTGGTAGAGAAGACGGGTGAGGAGTCCGCAGAGATGAGAGAGAAGATGGGTGAGGAGTCCATAGAGGTGATGAGACAGGAGTCAGGAGAAGAGATGAGAGAGAAGACAGGAAACAAGGGATGGGGGAAGAGTTGGGAGAGGAGTCCACAGAGGAGATGAGAGAGAAGACGGGTGAGGAGTCCATAGAGGAGATGAGACAGGAGTCAGGAGAAGAGATGAGAAGACAGGAGACAAGGGATGGGGGAAGAGTTGGGAGAGGAGTCTGCAGAAGAGATGGGAGAGAAGACAGGTGAGGAGTCCATAGAGAAGATGAGACAGGAGTCAGGAGAAGAGATGAGAGAGAAGACAGGAGACAAGGGATGGGGGAAGAGTTGGGAGAGGAGTCCACAGAGGAGATGAGAGAGAAGACGGGTGAGGGGTCCATAGAGTGGATGAGACAGGAGTCAGGAGAAGAGATGAGAGAGAAGACAAGAGACAAGGGATGGGGGAAGAGTTGGGAGAGGAGTCCACAGAGGAGATGAGAGAGAAGACGGGTGAGGAGTCCATAGAGCAGGTTGGAGAGGAGTCAGAAGGGATGGGAGAAGAGTTGGGAGAGGAGTCCGCAGAGGAGATGAGAGAGAAGACGGGTGAGGAGTCCATAGAGCAGGTTGGAGAGGAGTCAGGAGAAGAGATGAGAGAGAAGACAAGAGACAAGGGATGGGGGAAGAGTTGGGAGAGGAGTCCGCAGAGGAGATGAGAAGACGGGTGAGGAGTCCATAGAGCAGGTTGGAGAGGAGTCAGAAGGGATGGGAGAAGAGTTGGGAGAGGAGTCCGCAGAGGAGATGAGAGAGAAGACGGGTGAGGGGTCCATAGAGTTTATGGGAGAGGAGTCTGCAGAGGAGATGGGAGAGAAGACGGGTGAGGACTCCATAGAGGAGATGAGACAGGAGTCAGGAGAAGAGATGAGAGAGAAGACAGGAGACAAGGGATGGGGGAAGAGTTGGGAGAGGAGTCCGCAGAGGAGATGAGAGAGAAGACGGGTGAGGAGTCCATAGAGCAGGTTGGAGAGGAGTCAGAAGGGATGGGAGAAGAGTTGGGAGAGGAGTCCGCAGAGGAGATGAGAGAGAAGACGGGTGAGGAGTCCATAGAGCAGGTTGGAGAGGAGTCAGAAGGGATGGGAGAAGAGTTGGGACATGAGATAGGAGAGGAGGTTTTAGCAGCACAAAGATTCTTCTAGTAGATCTGAAGGCTCTCAGCCTGGGATATGGGCCCCGTCAGTCATCGTACCTCGGTCTGCACATCTGTAGAGGAGGGCATATTGTTCGGGGCTGTTGCTGGTCCGACTCGGAAGAGCCATCCAGCGGGATGAGGCCTCTTACCTTCCTCTGGGGTTCCAGCATCTGTGTGAGAGGACAGAGGGCCAAGCGGGGGCTGAAGCCTGCACAGGAAATGGGAGGAATGAAAGGCACAACATGCTGCCAGTGAAATCCCACCAGCTGGATAATCCCGGGATGGGAACTGGAGAGACATCTGGAGGTCTCCGACAAATAATAAAAGTCTGGTCATGGGGGACCCAATGATTGTTGATCTGTGAGAATGCCGGAACATTTACTGGGAAAGCATTCACATTTCACTTGTTTACTATATTCGTATGACCGGTATTGCTATACTGAGGAGTGTTGTCTGGAGGATTGATGAGATAAGAGCAATTGGCCATATGAAGCCTGCCGATGTAAAAGATACAGAAAAAAATCTAATAACAACATTAAACAATTACAACGAAGCTAAAGAGAAAGATCGGCCATCTTCATACGAAGTGTACAGAAAGTTCCAACAACAAAGACTGAAGACTTGGACTTCTCTCCAGACAAATCACTGAATTAGACCCAAGAATAGAACGAATGACCTGAGATATCAACCGTCCTTCATAGAGAAGAGAATCCACGAGGACGGTCAGAAGAACTGACATTCTGTTCGGAGAAATCCATAGATGGAGACCAGACTGGACATCTTCGGAAAGTTTCGGCTCATAGAATGCATTCCTGACCCGGAGAAACACGGAAGCAACAAGTCCACCATAGAACCTCCCCTTCCTTCCCGAACCGTCCAGCAGAAGAGAAGGTGGCACAGAACCAGACTGGCAGGAACAATGGCTGCCAAATCCTCCAATAAAACAGGAAATTATTGTCCCAGTCATAGTGACCATCTGTGACTACATACTGGAGGCCATCACACACCAATCTACAGGGGAACCTACAGATCGACCAATACGGAGAAGTCTATGTGTTGACCCTAAAACTTGAGAACCCCAAAGTGAGCCAATTATACATGTTTCTATAGATGTGGCTAAACCCCAACATCTGGGGCAAGTGCCCTGAGTCTGCTGCTGAATGGCCCGGTCTAGGGACAATGAGCCGGCTGGCAGACAGTGTTGGGTGGGCGATCTCCCATCTAAAATGACCTGAAAATGTTCCAATGACAGAGTCACTCTTCAGAGGCAGCGCTGCAGGACGAGAATTTCTCCTCTCTGCAAAGTCACCACTGGCCTCAAGTTATTAACTCGACTCTAGTCACCACCAATATAAAGGTGCACTTCATCCCAGACCACCATGGAAAGGGGGTACTTCATCCCTGACTACCAAGGAAAGGGGGTACTTCCTCCCTGAACACCAAGGAAAGGGGGTACTTCCTCCCTGAACACCAAGGAAAGGGGGTACTTCATCCCAGACCACCATGGAAAGGGTGTACACCACCCCTGACCACCATGGAAAGGGGGTACTTCATCCCTGACTACCAAGGAAAGGGGGTACTTCCTCCCTGAACACCAAGGAAAGGGGGTACTTCATCCCAGACCACCATGGAAAGGGGGTACTTCCTCCCTGAACACCAAGGAAAGGGGGTATTTCATCCCAGACCACCATGGAAAGGGGGTACACCACCCTTGACCACCATGGAAAGGGGGTACATCACTCCTGACCACCATGGAAAGAGGGTACACCACCCCTGACCACCATGGAAAGGGGGTACACCACCCCTGACCACCATGGAAAGGGGGTACATCACTCCTGACCACCATGGAAAGAGGGTACACCACCCCTGACCACCATGGAAAGGGGGTACACCACCCCTGACCACCATGGAAAGGGGGTACACCACCCCTGACCACCAAGGAAAAGGGGTACACCACTGTGACATAAATGTGGGGTCGTGTTAGCAGTATAACCTCTGGAAGTCATGTGATTATGTGTTCCATCCAGCGATCAGCACAGGAGCAGTGGCTCTCCTGGGTCTCTCCCTCCTCATTGGCTGAGACAGCAGTGGCAGCCATTGGCTATAGCCTGTAGTGCTGTGACCACTGACCGGGGGTCTCATCCCTCCCCCCTCCATCCAACACTGACAGGGGTCTCATCCCTCCCCCTCTATCCAACACTGACAGGGGGTCTCATCCCTCCCCCTCTATCCAACACTGACAGGGGGTCTCAACCCTCGCCCTCCATCCAACACTGACAGGGGGTCTCATCCCTCCCCCTCCATCCAACACTGACAGGGGGTCTCACCCCTCCCCCTCCAACACTGAGGGGGTCTCATCCCTCCCCCTCCAACACTGACAGGGGTCTCATCCCTCCCCCTCCAACACTGACAGGGGTCTCCTTCCCCCCCCCAGGATTCTGTGTTCCTGCACATTTCGGTTTCCATGTATTGCTGGTGGGGGATGGGATCCCAGAAGGCGGAGACTTCTCCAGGTTGGGATGAAATTTTCCATTTTTCCGCCACTTCCTCACCGCATCCATTTATTTATTATTGACTTGAATTCCGTTTTCTGAGATATTTATGTCGTGTTTTTGTCATTTCCATCATCTCAGATGATTGGAGGGAATGTGTCACCTGATTCCATCATCTCAGGAGGTGATTGGAGGGAATGTGTCACCTGATCCCATCATCTCAGGAGGTGATTGGAGGGAATGTGTCACCTGATCCCATCATCTCAGGAGGTGATTGGAGGAAATGTGTCACCTGATTCCATCATCTCAGGAGGTGATTGGAGGAAATGTGTCACCTGATTCCATCATCTCAGGAGGTGATTGGAGGAAATGTGTCACCTGATCCCATCATCTCAGGAGATGATTGGAGGGAATGTGTCACCTGACTCCTTCATCTCCTCAGATATTCCTTACTGAATTCACTGTGATTGGTACACTGCGGATCACAATCGTTTGAAGGGTCATGAACGGTTTTCATTCATGACTCATTGTTTAGTATTGTGATGCTGTGATTAGCCCACATCTATCACATGATACAGGGTGCTGATTGGCCCACAGCTGTCACATGATACAGGGTGCTGTGATTGGCCCACAGCTGTCACATGATACAGGGTGCTGATTGGCCCACAGCTGTCACATGATACAGGGTGCTGTGATTGGCCCACAGCTGTCACATGATACAGGGTGCTGTGATTGGCCCACAGCTGTCACATGATACAGGGTGCTGTGATTGGCCCACAGCTATCACGATACAGGGTGCTGTGATTGGCCCACAGCTATCACGATACAGGGTGCTGTGATTGGCCCACAGCTATCACGATACAATGTGCGTTGATTGACCCAGGTATCATATGATAGCTGTGGGCCAATCACAGCATCACAATAGTAAGCACTGAGTCATAAACGAAAGCCACAGCAGTCTCAGGATCGCAGCACTGCATCCCCCAGTGTGCAAAAGCACCGCGCCGTACCCCGGGGGTGTCGCCCGCCAGCCGTATAGTCACCGTTGAAGGTTGGCAAGTGATACAATCTTGGTTATGGGCACCACCCTGCCCCCTCCTCTCCCACCATGGCTGATCTGAAAACATGGCAGCAACTTGTCCCCGCCGTGTGCGTAATCCCAAGACATGCAACAGCAAGAGAAACGCAGAGGCTGGCATGCCCCTCCCCCCGCTTGTCCAAGCTGCAGCTATGACTCCGCCTTCTTCAGATTGGCCGTGTTAGGAGGGAGGGGGTTGGGTCAGTGCTCATGCTGGATGTTAGACACATGGGCACTCATAGGGGGCGGAGCCGTGACACAATGACAGATCTTCTAGGCTCACATCTACGCAGGTTGCAGAGGATGCGATTTTCCTGCACATTTTGCGGGTTTTTTGCTAAAAGTATGAATTCTGTTCATGGAGTGCGACTTTGATGCGACTTCATACTCTTCGGCACTCAAGTCGCATCAAAGTCGTGCAGGAAGCGGTACGTGTCCAGAGTCACATGTTGGGGTTAGAGTACGGGTCAGCGGTCCTTGTCCGTGTCACACCCTCGTCCTAATGATTGCCGCAGACCCCAACATGCGACTTTGGGCACGTAAAGGTTCCTGCACCACTCTGATGTGACTTGAGTGCCGAAGAGTGTAAAGTCGCACTGCATGAATAGAACTGCCATACTTTTCTATTAGCGGACCCCCCCCCCCCCCCCCCCGCAAAACGTAGCAGAGACTCAACACGCGTTTTTGGTGACGTCTACAACACACAAAACGCAAAAGAAGCCCCTGACCCTCCCCAACAACCGCAGCGGCTGAAAACGCACAGGACGCGATCCGCAGGAAATCATGTGATATGGACTGTAGTGCGTTTCTGCATCCGCGTGAATGTCGGGGAAATACGAGACACTTGTGGGGACAACGTCAGTCAATATCGTCTCCCGCACTGCAGAGGGTGGTGCCCTGATCTGTCCAGCAGGATCCCGGGAATTTCCGAGTCTCCATGGCGATCCAGCCCGGTGCAGGCGTGTCCTCCGCTCAGACCTGACTTCCTCAGTGATCCCAGGATCCCGCCAGATGGGCGGGGAGATCGCAGGAGCAGAAGTTGCAGGAAATACATTGCGTTGTGTAGAGCGATTTTAGGATAAAAGTCGTGTTTGATGGATTTGCTTTGTTGGCCGGCATTTGGGGTCTCCTGTGTGCACTCGGGGTCTCAAATACTGAAGAGGACCGGCAGCCATTCATCTCTCCGGCTATTACTTCTTCTGTCCTTGCTGTCATCTCTGGAAAAAAAAAGTGCGCATGCGCGGTACGATGCCTCCCAGGTGTACATGTGCGATACAATGCCTCCCAGGTGTGCATGCGCAGTATGATGCCTCCCAGGCGTGCATGAGCGCTACGATGCCTCCCAGGCGTACATGCGCGGTACGATGCCTCCCAGGCGTACATGCGCGGTACGATGCCTCCCAGGCGTACATGCGCGGTACGATGCCTCCCAGGCGTACATGCGCGGTACGATGCCTCCCAGGTGTACATGTGCGGATCGATGCCTCCCAGGTGTGCATGTGCGGTACGATGCCTCCCAGGTGCACATGCGCGGTACGATGCCTCCCATGAGTGCATGTGCGGTACGATGTCTCCCATGAGTGCATGTGCGGTACGATGCCTCCCATGAGTGCATGCTGAGTAAAATGCCTGGGAGGCATCGTACCGCACATGTACACCTGGGAGGCATCGTACTTTCATGCACGCCTGGGAGGCATTGCAGAGCATGTACACCTGGGAGGCATCGTACCGCACATGTACACCTGGGAGGCATCGTACCGCACATGTACACCTGGGAGGCATCGTACCGCACATGTACACCTGGGAGGCATCGTACTTTCATGCACGCCTGGGAGGCATTGCAGAGCATGTACACCTGGGAGGCATCGTACCGCACATGTACACCTGGGAGGCATCGTACCGCACATGTACACCTGGGAGGCATCGTACCGCACATGTACACCTGGGAGGCATCGTACCGCACATGCCCATCTGGGAGGCATCGTACCGAGCATGCACACCTGGGAGGCATCGTACCGCACATGCACACCTGGGAGGCATCGTACCGCACATGCACACCTGGGAGGCATCATACCGAGCATGTACACCTGGGAGGCATCGTACTTTCATGCACACCTGGGAGGCATCGTACCGCGCATGTACACCTGGGAGGCATCGTACCGCACATGTACACCTGGGAGGCATCGTACCGCACATGCACACCTGGGAGGCATCGTACCGCACATGCACACCTGGGAGGCATCGTACCGCACATGCACACCTGGGAGGCATCGTACCGCACATGCACACCTGGGAGGCATCGTACCGCACATGCACACCTGGGAGGCATCGTACTTTCATGCACGCCTGTGAGGCATTGCAGAGCATGTACACCTGGGAGGCATCGTACCGTGCATGTACACCTGGGAGGCATCGTACCGCACATGTACACCTGGGAGGCATCGTACCGTGCATGTACACCTGGGAGGCATGGCACTGCACATGCACATCTGGGAGGCATCGTACCGCGCGTGCACACCTGGGAGGCATCGTACTGCGCGTGCACACCTGGGAGGCATCGTACCGCGCGTGCACACCTGGGAGGCATCGTACCGCACACGTACACCTGGGAGGCATCGTACCGCACACGTACACCTGGGAGGCATCGTACCGCACACGCACACCTGGGAGGCATCGTACCGCACACGCACACCTGGGAGGCATCGTACCGCACACGCACACCTGGGAGGCATCGTACCGCACACGCACGCCTGGGAGGCATCGTACCGCACATGCACGCCTGAGAGGCATTGTACTGAGCATGCACACCTGGGAGGCATCATACCGCACATGCACACCTGGGAGGCATCATACCGCACATGCACACCTGGGAGGCATCGTACCGCACATGCACACCTGGGAGGCATCGTACCGCACATGCACGCCTGGGAGGCATCGTACCGCACACGCACACCTGGGAGGCATCGTACCGTGCATGTACACCTGGGAGGCATCGTACCGCACACGCACACCTGGGAGGCATCGTACCGTGCATGTACACCTGGGAGGCATCGTACTGCGCATGTACACCTGGGAGGCATCGTACCGCACACGCACACCTGGGAGGCATCGTACTGCGCATGTACACCTGGGAGGCATCGTACCGCGCATGCGCAAGCTTTCTCGGTCCGGAGCAGCACAGGCTATTGCAGGAAAGCTGCAGCCAGCGCTTCCTTTGCCCTCAGTAAACATGGCCGCTGGCAGAAGATGTGTGGGGTGAGAGATGTTTGTCATGGTGAGGACTGTAAAGTCAGGAATCGGTATTATCTCAATGTAAGGCACATCCTGGGTATTTTGCGGGTATTTTGTGGGATGATTGGTGATTGGCTGGAGTCCCTCTGTAAGGAGATTCTACGTGTGACAAGTGTACCTTATATACAGAGAAGACGAACGTGTGAACGCCATCGACTTTTACAGACTTTAATGGGAAAAACACGAAGACATCCGAGGCCCAAATGTCCGACCCGACACGGCGATGGACTTCAGAGTCAATGTTCTCTCTGGTGGTGGGAGTGGCCTGTCCCGCTCACTCTTCAGGTGTCTCCTTCCACCTAAGAGCCAATCAAAGCAAACGGTCATTAGTGAACGCAGTGAAGGGGGCAGTCCGGCCCCAGCAGTGCCCCTGGTACAGGACAGACCGGGCTCAGTGATGTCATAGGGTCCGATACTTCACGGCCCGTACCTTGTAGGCCTCATACACACGGGGCGCTAACAAAACCTCCTCCAAGCCGTCCTCCTGGCAGCAGCCATTTTGCTGAATGAATGCGTGACGCGATTAGGTGCGTTTACAAGCGTCAAGCACTTGGCGTTACTTCGTTTCATCGACCAGAAAGATCATTTATTCCGGCCATTGAAATGAACGAACGATAATCACGACTGGCGTTTAGACGCATTCAGCCGCGTCAGGCGTTTTTTCTTCGCCGCTGCTCCCGGACGCACTGGCCCCGGGGAGTTTTTGCTGCTGCTAAACGCTACTAAAAGTCTGTGTGTGTACGGACGCATCGAAGAACATGGAGGGATGTTTGGAAGCAATAAACAGAACCTCCTGGCGCCCCTGAGGCCGCTTCCACACGGGGCGATTTTGCAGCCACTTTCAGGGGCGCCAGGCGTTTTATTGCTTCTAAACGTCCCTCCATGTTGTCTGATGTGACCGTAACGTCCCTCCATGTTGTCTGATGTGACCGTAACGTCCCTCCATGTTGTCTGATGTGACCGTAACGTCCCTCCATGTTGTCTGATGTGACCGTAACGTCCCTCCATGTTGTCTGATGTGACCGTAACGTCCCTCCATGTTGTCTGATGTGACCGTAACGTCCCTCCATGTTGTCTGATGTGACCGTACACACACAGACTTTTAGTAGCATTTAGTACCCTACAGGGTCATTGCATTCGGGAGCAGCGGCAGAAAAAATGCTTGACGCGGCTAAACGCATTCAGTGCTTGAGTGTTCATTCATTTCAATGAACACAATAAATGATCATTCCAGCAAATGAAATGAATGAACACCGAAGTGCTTGACGCCTGTAAACGCACCAAAACGCTTGTAAACGCACGAGATACTTTTCCAAACGTCAGGCGTTTTGTCTGCACAATCTCTGCTGCCAGGAGGAGGACGACTTCTAGGAGAGGTTTGTGACGTCCCGTGTGTATGGGGACTTAAAGCAGAACTCTGGGCGGAACGTTTCTTCTCCATGTTGGATGGAGGGTTGGATCCCCGGCCAGATCTGTGCCATCGGGGAGATTTCCCTTCACTTCCTGTCCCAGAGCCAAACACATTTGCTGCAAATTAAATCAATGCCTTGGGGACCCTCCCCCCCTGGTCACCAAAACCAGTGTCCCCATTGGAAGAATTCCCCTCTGATGGGGTTTTATTTCTCTTTCGATGATAATGGTGTAATCATGGCATATAGAGAGGGGGGGAATCTCCCTACCGGGGACACAGAGGGGGAATCTCCCTACCGGGGACACAGAAGGGGGAATCTCCCTACCGGGAACACAGAGGGGGAATCTCCCTACCGGGGGCACAGAGGGGGAATCTCCCTACCGGGGACACAGGGGAATCTCCCTACCAGAGACAGCGGTGGCAGAGTACTTCCAATGTCTGCCCATACACAGTCCAAGCAGAAGAGCTGGAAACAGGACAGAGGGCCCCACACCCACAGCAGTTATAGGGGCCCAGGGAGAGGAGGTGGTCGTCCTCCATCCCCAGCGACAGATTCACAGTCCGGGAGAGGAGGTGGTTGTCCTCCCTCACCAGCAGCAGATCTACAGTCCAGGAGAGGAGGTGGTCGTCCTCCCTCACCAGCGGCAGATCTACAGTCCGGGAGAGGAGGTGGTCGTCCTCCCTCACCAGCGGCAGATCTACAGTCTGGGAGAGGAGGTGGTCGTTCTCCATACCCAGCGGCAGATCTACAGTCCGGGAGAGGAGGTTGTCATCCTCCATCCCCAGCGGCAGATCCACAATCCAGGAGAGGATGTTGTCCTCCTCCCTCCCCAACAGTCATCCAGAGCAGAGGGAACTGTTTTCCCTTCCCAGCAAAGATCTGTGCACCAGGGAGACAGTTCTAGAGGAATGTTGTCCCTGCAGCCAGATGAGGGTACTGAAGATGGAGAAACTGGCTCATCTCCCCAGCAGCAGTTCCACAGTCCAGGAGAGGAAATGGTCATCCTCCCTCCCCAGCGGCAGATCCACAATCCAGGAGAAGAGGTGGTCATCCTCCATCCCCAGCGGCAGATCTACAGTCCAGGAGAGGAGGTTGTCATCCTCCATCCCCAGCAGCAGATCCACACTCTGGGTGAGGAGGTTGTCATCCTCCATCCCCAGCGGCAGATCCACAATCCAGGAGAAGAGGTGGTCATCCTCCCTCCCCAACAGTCATCCAGGGTAGAAGATGTGGGGTCCCCAGGTTAAGTGCTGACAAGGCAGAGTGTCGCTGGCCTCTGCCTAGCACCTCTTGTGTCTTCAGGGCTCCATGGAGTTGGGGCAGTTGAACCCTCTCCCCAGCAGCAGACCAAGGCCTGGAAAGGTAAACACCTCCCAGATGAAGCTCTGACAGCCAGACAGAGGGTCCACGACCTCTGCCCCTCCCCTACCAATGACAACTCTTCCCTGCGGCCAAGAATAGAGATCATGGGGATCGACTATGTGGGTTCACTTTGCCCGACTAACACATGTCTAGACCAGGTGAAGGTCTTGGAACTGGTTGGTCAACTTTTGAGGGGGGAAAATGTGACACACCAACCAGGACAGGGACTATTGGAGGGAACTAGGGGCTAGCCTTCTGCCTACTGATTCTGGCCCATGCAGAGAGCAGATCATTCTGTAATGATGGACAACAAGGTGATGAGCTCTGTGAGCGAGGCTTGGAGGAATTCTCTGCATACAGATAATAAATCTTCCCTTCTGGAGGGGATGGAGAGAAGTAATATTCATCTTGTACAGGTTGCCAGTTAGAGGAAATATGGTGGCCCTCCTGCGGACTGAGTTAGAGAACCTCCTCCACCAGATATATTTATCAATCTCCCTCAAGAAATCTATGAAGATAAATTAATTATACTTTTCAGACCATTGGGATATTGGATGAGTCTTGTTTTATGAAGGACAGACTATACAAGTGATAGCGTGTGTCGTGGACTTTGTGTATTCAGGGGTGGGGGTGCTGGGCTGGCTGGAGTGGGCTCCCGGCTGGAGTGGGCTCCCTGGCTGTGGTGAGTTCCTGGCTAGGTGGGCTCCTTGGCTGGGGTGGGCTCCCTGACTGGGGTGGGCTCCTGGCTAGGTGGGCTTCTGGCTGAGGTGGGCTCCCTGGCTGGGGTGGGCTCCCTGGCTGTGGTGGGCTCCTGGATGGAGTGGGCTCCCTGGCTGTGGTGAGCTCCTGGATGGAGTGGGCTCTCTGGCTGTGGTGAGCTCCTGGCTAAGTGGGCTCCCAGCTGGGGTGGGCTCCTGGCTGAGGTGGGCTCCCTGGCTGGGGTGGGCTCCCTGGCTGCGGTGATCTCCTGACTAGCTGGGCTCCCAGCTGGGGTGGGCTCCCTGGCTAGGTGGGCTTCTGGCTGTGGTGGGCTCCCTGGCTGTGATGAGCTCCTGGCTGGAGTGGGCTCCCTGGCTGTGATGAGCTCCTGTCTGGAGTGGGCTCCCTGGCTGTGGTGAGCTCCTGGCTAGGTGGGCTCCCAGCTGGGGTGGGCTCCTTGGCTGGGATGGGCTCCATGGCTGGAGTGGACTCCTTGGCTGGGATGGGCTCCCTGGCTGGAGTGGGCTCCTTGGCTGGGGTGGGCTCCCTGGCTGGGGTGGGCTCCCTGGCTGGTAGCCCACTCCAGCTAGGAGCCCACCTAGCCAGGGAGTCCACCCCAGCTGGGAACCCAGCTAGTCAGGAGTGGGGAGCTCCTGACTAGCTGGGTTCCCAGCTGGGGTGGACTCCCTGGCTAGGTGGGCTCCTAGCTGGAGTGGGCTACCTGGCTGGGGTGGGCTCCCTGGCTAGTCTGTGTGCCTGGCTGTTGATTAGCATAGTCCCGCCTAGCTGCCATTTTCCAATAGGCTGAGTGGGGGGAGGTACATTTAATCCAATATATGTACAAAGATAGATGCAGCTCAAACCCGTCCTGAGGAGTCCTGTGAAGACACTGATCCCCCTGGCCTCAGCCGTCACTCCGGCAATGCCCTGACACGTTTCGCCCAGCCTGTGACCAAGCCCCGTATGGGTTGGGCAAAACACGTCAAAGCGTGGCCAGAGTGACGGCTGAGGCCATTGGGATCAGTGTCTTCACAGGACTCCTCGGGACGGGTTTGAGTGGCGTCTATCCTCCTTCCCTGCACACTGCCTAGGTCCTGGTACTACTTGGGATGGTGCTCCCCGATTCCTTGCCATTGGGATGATTGAGTCCTGTCCAGCCTCGAGCGACACCAAATGCCTGCTACATGAATCTGCTGTGAAGATGGATTTTGTGTGTCGGACTCTTAGTCTGATGGTTGGTGGTTGTAAAGTGAATGTTCTGTAGTCCGCGGTCCACACACCGATCGTATCGTGCTCATCAACGAATTTCTGCATTCAGCAAAATACCCCGAGAGGTGGGTGTGGCCAGCTCAGTGGATTGCTGTAGGAAAGTCCTGGATCCTTTCTTGGATACACAGAATATAACTGAATATAACATTTATAGGGAACGTTGATCCAGGGAATATCCGATTATTGATCCAGGGAATATCCGATTATTGATCCAGGGAATATCCGATTATTGATCCAGGGAATATCCGATTATTGATCCAGGGAATATCCGATTACACTGTTCAACAGGTAAAAAGTTTTGGGCATAAAATTAGCTAATCTTACATAATTTTGGGGTGCTGAAAACGAAAATGACCCTAAAAAATGTTGATTGGCTCTAGTTTCCATGATATATTCACCCATCTAATGACGTAAGCCATTCAAAATTATGATGCAACTTCAGCTGCATATTGCGCAATTGATACTGGTGACCAATAGAGAATGTCATGTATACTGAGATGATGCAATATTAGCCTTTAGTTGCATCACTTCACTGCATAAAAGCTGCAGTATCTGTAGCTGCTTGGAGTTCGTCTTTACATTTGGTTTTCTGCTTATATAGGCTACTCAGTAATGCCTCGAACTTGTGTGAATAAAGCAGATAATTTCTGCTATATCTGCGGTGAAATAACTTTTATCTCACAAAAAAGGAGGATAACAGGAATGATTAAGAAAGCCTACAACTTGTATTTTGGCTGCAAGATAGGAGACCAGGACAAGAGCTGGGCACCACATATATGCTGCAATTCTTGTGGGACGGCACTGGTTGAATGGAAAAAAGGCATCTATGCCTTTCGCTGTGCCAATGATTTGGAGAGAGCCAACAGATCATGTTAGTAATTGTTACTTTTGTATGGTGCCTCCAATTGTAAAAGGGCTAAATAAGAAGAAAAAGTTATCTGTGCACTATCCAAATATTCCATCGGCAATACGTCCAGTTCCTCATGGAGAGGGGCTACCAATTCCTAAAGCACCAGAATCCTTCGTGGTTGAGTCAAGTGAGGAAGAACCTGAAGCGTGTAGTCATCAACCGTCAACCTCACATGACCCAGACTTTCTTCCATCCACACCCACTGAACCACACCTCATTACACAAGTGGAATTGAGCGATCTTATCAGAGACCTGGATCTTCCGAAGAACAAGGCAGAGCTTTTGGGGTCAAGACTACAACATTGGAATCTCCTAGCAAGTGATGTTCGTACGTCTTTCTACCGTCATCGTCAGAAAGATCTGATCCCATTCTTCGTCCAGGAAGGTGATATTGCTGTATGTAACAATGTTCATGGTTTAATTTCAGCCATCGGCGTATGCTATGATCCCGATGAGTGGAGGCTGTTCATTGATGCTTCAAAGGCGAGTCTTAAAGCTGTTTTGCTCCATAATGGCAATCAGCTGCCGTCAGTTCCAGTTGCTTACGCAGTTTCAATGAAAGAAACGTATGAAAACTTGAAAGAGCTTTTAAGGTGCATCAACTATGATGAACATCAATGGTCGATTTGTGGTGACCTGAAGGTGATTGCTATCCTACTTGGACTTCAAGGTGGATATACTAAGTACTGCTGCTTCCTCTGTGAGTGGGACAGTCGTGCGAGAGAAATGCACTATGCCAAAAGAGACTGGCCATTACGCCAGTCATTGCAGCCTAGAGAAAAAAATGTTAACTATCCAGCACTTGTAGACAGCAATAAGATCTTATTACCTCCATTACACATCAAGTTGGGATTAATGAAAAACTTTGTTAAGGCAATGGACAAGAATAAAGCAGGTTTCAAGTACCTGATTAGCAAATTTCCAGCACTTAGTGCTGCAAAAATAAATGAAGGAGTCTTTGTTGGGCCACAGATTCCTAAACTTATTCATGATGATGAGTTTCTTTCTCTGTTGCGTGGAAAGGAAAAGGCTGCCTGGACAGCATTTGTATCAGTGACATCAAATTTTCTTGGAAACAATAAAACACCAGACTACAAGAAAGTGGTAGAAAAACTCATCCAGACTTACAGAAATCTGGGTTGCAACATGTCTCTAAAAATTCATTTTCTACATTCGCATCTGGATTTTTTCCCACCAAACTGTGGAGCAGTGAGTGATGAACACGGAGAGCGCTTCCATCAAGACATTGCAGCTATGGAAAGAAGATATCAAGGTAAATGGAGCCCATCAATACTTGCTGACTATTGCTGGACAGTTGTAAGAGAGAGCCCTTTCCTCGAATACAAGAGAAAAGCCAAGAGAAGCAAAACCGACACAAACTGAAGACAAAACTAGTGAGAATCCTAAGTATTAAAATGATTCAACTTGGCTTATGGCTATAATTTTTCTTGGTAATCCTATGCAATATATTCTGCCATTTAGGCTTTATGTAGTCATATCACTTGCTTTATATTTGTGGAAAGACATCTATCTATATAATTATTGTGCATTATGTAGTCATTACGCCTATAGTAGAAAACTTTCCGTTTACAGAAAAACTAGAGCCGATTGACAAATTTCATTGTTATATTTGAACTCAGAATGTGAAATTCATTAAGAAATGGATCCTTTTGTTTCCAAAACTGGCAAAAAATAAAAATTTGTTGAACAGTGTTATTGATCCCGGGAATATCCGATTATTGATCCAGGGAATATCCGATTATTGATCCCGGGAATATCCGATTATTGATCCCGGGAATATCCGATTATTGATCCCGGGAATATCCGATTATTGATCCCGGGAATATCCGATTGCCTCTCGGGGGGATCAGGAAGGAATGTTTCCCTGCAGGAGCAAATTGGATCGTGCTTTGCTGGGTTTCTGCCTTCCTCTGGATCAACTGTGGGTGGAGGATTATAACTTTTGTTTTATGGTTGAACTGGATGGACTTTTGTCTTTTTTCAGCCAGACTAACTATGGAACCCAGAAATAATTCAATAGTCGATTTCATTATTTCTGTACTGGAGGCACTGTGGTTCATCGAATGATTAAATGATGGCTATAGCTGACTAAGTGAGTCGTTCAGACATTCCCTGACCTTTCGCTCTCTGTAATGTGGTATACACCAAGAACATTTTACCGTTCTGCCCTCCCCCCGCACTGCATACTGGGCCACGTTGAAGGAGCTGAAGTACTCATTCTGCGTTTCTTCGGCGTCTTGGTCCCGGTCCAGCAGTGCGGAGATGGCGGCTTCATCATAGTGGATGACATTGCTGTGGTCACCATCCTTCCCATCACCTGCGGGGAACAGAGGGACACGTATTACTCTCCACATACACACAAGATTTGCTCCCACGGTTTATATAACGGCTGTGTACAGATTGCGTGATTAGCAACCCCGCCTATGCGGCCTCCCTGTCACTAGGGGCAGTACTGTAGCTAGCACCTCTGTCTCTGCAAGCTATAGGCTGCCTTCGACTTTCTCCCCCGGGGTGCAGCGCAGCTTTCTGTGTCCGACATTTAGCCTCCTGTGGCTGGCAGCCATATCGTCTCTCTCCCAGCCAGCAGGTTTTCCACAGGCTGACTGAGATGGTGGCTGATGTTTGCAGTGATACCTCACATGTGAGGGGCAAACACCATTAACACACACTATATTGCCCCATGTATTGTCCCCGCCCCCTCCAAGTCATGTGATTCAGATTTTCCAAACCCCTCCCAATCATGTGATTCAGGTGTTCCAATCCCCTCCAATCGTGATTCGGGTGTTCCAATCCCCTCCATATCATGTGATTCGGGTGTTCCAATCCCCTCCCTATCATGTGATTCGGGTGTTCCAATCCCCTCCATATCATGTGATTCAGGTGTTCCAATCCCCTCCATATCATGTGATTCAGGTGTTCCAATCCCCTCCAATCGTGATTCGGGTGTTCCAATCCCCTCCATATCATGTGATTCGGGTGTTCCAATCCCCTCCCTATCATGTGATTCGGGTGTTCCAATCCCCTCCAATCATGTGATTCGGGTGTTCCAATCCCCTCCCTATCATGTGATTCGGGTGTTCCAAACCCCTCCATATCATGTGATTCAGGTGTTCCAATCCCCTCCATTTCATGTGATTCAGATGCTCCAATCCCCTCCATGTCATGTGATTCAGGTGTTCCAATCCCCTCCATATCATGTGATTCAGGTGTTCCAATCCCCTCCATATCATGTGATTCAGGTGTTCCAATCCCCTCCATATCATGTGATTCAGGTGTTCCAATCCCCTCCATATCATGTGATTCAGGTGTTCTAATCCCCTCCATATCATGTGATTCAGGTGTTCCAATCCCCTATCATGTGATTCAGGTGTTCCAATCCCCTCCCAATCATGTGATTCAGGTGTTCCAATCCCCTATCATGTGATTCAGGTGTTCCAATCCCCTCCCTATCATGTGATTCAGGTGTTCCAATCTCCTCCATATCATGTGATTCAAGTATTCCAATCCCCTCCATTTCATGTGATTCAGATGCTCCAATCCCCTCCATATCATGTGATTCAGATGCTCCAATCCCCTCCATTTCATGTGATTCAGGTGTTCAAATCCCCTCCATGTCATGTGATTCAGGTGTTCCAATCCCCTCCATATCATGTGATTCAGGTGTTCCAATCCCCTCCATTTCATGTGCACCCCGTCTGCTGATTGCGGGTGGACAGTAACGCATTTATTATATACTGACCAGACCAGATGGGGGCGCTCTCCTTACCTTCATCATCCTTAAATAGCTCCTCGCTTCCAAACCGTATAATATCCTCCAGTTCTTTCTTGGTCATGGAGGCGGGGCTGGACCCGCGCCGCGGGCGCACCACAAGCTGGGTCAGCATAAGCTTTGTCTTGGCCACCTGAGCGATTCTCTCCTCTACAGACGCCCGGGTCACAAATCGGTAGATCATTACTTTCCTAGTCTGGCCGATGCGGTGCGCTCTGCTGAAAGCCTGAGAAGAAGGCGATGCAAAGTCATTTCTGATTGGCTGTAGCAGTTCTATTCCCAGCATTCCTGCCCTGCGACTTGCAAAGCTGCCGAGTCGCAGCCCATTGTCATATGGCGCAGTTCTGACTCGGTCGGAGCCGCAGCGATTTCTATAGAAGTGCATGCGATACTTTTGTTGCGATTTGCTGAGATATCTGCGTCGGACGTCTTGAAAATCACAACTGAAACCAGCAAGTCACCCAATTTTCACTACAAGTCCCACGATTTCAAAATTGGCTTTGATGTGACCGGGGCCTTAAAGAGTAACTCCACTTTTCTTGTGCCCCTCCCCCCCCCTTTGATCTCTGTACAATGTTAGGATTGTAACAAACGTTGTAGCAGATTCCTACCTTTTGTATTCTGAAGAAATCGCTTTTTGTGTCTCTGTGTCCACGTGCGGAGTGAGTGTGAATGGGAGCCACTTTATCATCATCAATCAGCTGCTGCACCTCTCATGAGGAAAGTGGCGGGGTCTGCATCCCTTTAGACGGGATTTTTTTTATAGAGAGTAACTCTCTCACGAAAAGGGATGCAGGGGATGCCAAAAACCTGGCTTGTATCGTAGTGCAGACTTCTGGGAAAATCATTGAGCCAATCATTGAAGCAGGAAATGACATGTGTAGGGGCGGTCCATATACCATCTGAGTACAGAACGCCTCCAGGTCGCCATATTGCATTTTACAGAAAATGAAAGCGGCTGCAGATTGATGAGGAAAGATCATTCTTTATAACATTCAGTCACGATTGTAAACAATATTTTTTTTTTTCCTACGAAAGTGGAGTTACCCTTTAAGGTGCAGGAAACAGAGGCTGATCCTCCGGGGCAGAAGTGTTACAGGATGGGGTGACTGACTCTACCATGTCCTGGCTCCACCACACCATGTCCGGGCTCCACCATACCATGCCCTGGCTCCACCATACCATGCCCTGGCTCCACCGTACCATGTCCTGGCTCCACCATACCATGCCCTGGCTCCACCATACCTTGCCCTGGCTCCACCATACCATGCCCGGGCTCCACCGTACCTTGCTCTGGCTCCACCGTACCATGTCTGGGCTCTACCGTACCTTGTCCTGGCTCCACCATACCTTGCCCTGGCTCCACCATACCATGCCCTGGCTCCACCATACCATGCCCTGGCTCCACCATACCATGCCCAGGCTCCACCACACCATGCCCTGGCTTCACCATACCATGCCTGGGCTCCACCATACCATGCCCGGGCTCCACCATACCATGCCCTGGCTCCACCATACCATGCCTTGGCTCCACCATACCATGTCCGGGCTCCACCATACCATGCCCTGGTTCCACCATACCTTGCCCAATCCCGCTACAACTTCCTGCTGAAGCTGCATTTCACCTGGCTGCCCAGAGCCCAGCACAGACCACCAGAAGAGGCTGACCTGAATGTCGTTATGGGGGTTCCAGTCGGAGTCATACATAATGACGGTGTCAGCGGTGGCCAGGTTTATCCCGAGACCTCCAGCTCTGGTGGACAGTAAGAAGCAGAACTGCGGAGCTCCTGGAGCTATGGAAGGAAAGAAGGGAGGAAGAAAGGAAGGAAGGGAGGGACAGAGGGAGGAAGGAAGGGAGGAAGGGAGGGACGAAGGGAGGGACAGAGGGAGGAAGGAAGGGAGGAAGGGAGGGACGAAGGGAGGGACAGAGGGAGGGAGGGAGGGAGGGAGGAAGGAAGGAAGGAAGGAAGGAAGAAGGGAGGGAAACGAAAGGAGGAAAGTCAGGAAGGAAGAAGGAAAAGGAGGAAAGAAGAGAGGAAGGAGGGAAGGGAGGGAGGAAAGAAGGGAGAGAGGGAGGAGGGATGGAGGAAGGAGGAAGGGAGGTAGGAAGGAAGGAGAAAGGGAGGAATGAAGGGAAGGAGGGAGGAATGAAGGGGAAGGGAAGGAGGGAGGAATGAAGGGGAAGGGAAGGAGGGAGGAATGAAGGGGAAGGGAAAGGAGGGAGGAATGAAGGGGAAGGGAAGGAGGGAGGAATGAAGGGGAAGGGAAGGAGGGAGGATGAGAAGGGAGAGGAAGAGGAATCGTGGCGTGCGTCCCGGCATGCCTGCCCGTGCCTGGCCGTCTGTGCGGTCTTTCGTCCTTCCTGGCCTTCCCGTTCTGCCCCCGTCGCTGTCCTTCGGTCCCTGCGTGTCTTGCCCTTCGTGTGCGGTTCCTGTTGTGTCGGGCGGTCTTCCTGCCCCCTTCCATCCTGCCTGTCTGAAGGAAGGATGGAAGGGAGGAGTAACCATGTTCCTGCACTGCCAGAATAAGAAGCATCATTAGAACCACAAAGTGATATGTTAGGCGGAGTCGCAGATCACAGGAAGGGTCGGGAAATACTTCAGTCTTTGTTCCCTTTGGGAAGAGGACGCCTTCCATCCGCCATTTTCAGCTCCAAGCAACAATACAAAGCTGATGGAAGGACATTATGAATGGGACAGGAAGTGAGGTAACCTCACAAATGGGGTCACAGACAACAATGGTCACCTGCCAGGCTCGGCTCACACTTGTGCGACTTGTCATGCGATCTTAGACACATAGGGGAAAAAAACGTTGTTCGCTCTGTAATCTGATGGTGCCAGCAATGATTTTGAAAATCAGTCGTTTTTCACAAATTTTTCAACATGCCTGATGAACTAAATAGGGAGGAACCATGAAAATCGTCCGGTGCCATTGCCCCACTAACAGTGAAAATTGGTCGATTATTCTTAGGTCTGAATTTTGAACGAAAAATCATTCGGAAATTGACCCGTGTATGGCCGGCCTTACTAAAACTGGAGAGTGCAGAATCCGGTGCAGCCGGGCATGGCAGCCAATCAGCATCCAGCTTCAGCTTGTTCCATGAAGCTTTGACTATAAAACCTGGAATCTGATTGGTTTCTCTGCAGAGCTGCACCAGATTTTGCACTCTCAAGCTTTAGTGAATGACCCCATAAAGTCGCATTACAAGTCGCAGCCCATTGATTTCAATGGCACCGTTCTGATCTACGCGACTTTAAAAAGGTCCCTGCGCTACTTAGATGCAACTTTCGTGCGGCTTGAGTACCAGAGAGTGTAAAGTTGCAGGAAAGTCGCAGCAGTGTGAACAGACCCTCCACAGAGAGATGTCAGCCCATCCATCCTCACCAATCATCGCCCAATAAAATGATGTTTAATCACTCGCCTGCCAGGCTAATTCTGGGCACTTCACTCCTTCATGTAATAATCGGCATTTTTTGGGGGGCTAGAAAATTACTCAGAGCCCCCAAACTTTATATATATCTTGAGCAGAGGCCCTGGAGAATAAAACGGCGTGCTTCATTACGTCACACGGCATTTTGTTTTTCGAAAGAACATTTCTTGAAAAAAATGCACTCTAACCTCTTCACATCGGCACCTCCCGGCCCTTTAAGGGGTTTCAGACGCCGGGAGGTGGGCGGGGTTTTAGGGTTATGTGAGCGCCATGATTCGCTGTCACGGCGGTCACATGATCGGAAAAGGTCCCGATCGCAATGGGAGATTGGGACCTTTCCGTGAGACTCCGACATACACGCTCTCAGCACATATGTGTTATTAAATTGTACGCAATTATGCGGCCGCTCAGCGTCCAGGCCCAGCCCCCGAGAGGCCGCATATTTGCACGGTCGGCGTCAAGGCCCAGCCCCCGAGAGGCCGCATATTCGCATACGATCAGCGTCAAGGCCCAGCCCCCGAGAGGCCGCATATTCACATACGGTCAGCGTCAAGGGCCCAGCCCCCGAGAGGCCGCATATTCGCATACGGTCGACGTCAAGGCCCAGCCCCCGAGAGGCCGCATATTCGCATACGGTCAGCGTCAAGGCCCAGCCCCCGAGAGGCCGCATATTCGCATATGGTCGACGTCAAGGCCCAGCCCCCGAGAGGCCGCATATTCGCATATGGTCGACGTCAAGGCCCAGCCCCCGAGAGGCCGCATATTGCGTACGGTCAGCGTCAAGGCCCAGCTCCCGAGAGGCCGCATATTCGCATATGATCAGCGTCAAGGCCCAGCCCCCGAGAGGCCGCATATTCACATACGGTCAGCGTCAAGGCCCAGCTCCCGAGAGGCCGCATATTTGCGTACGGTCGGCGTCAAGGCCCACCCCCGAGAGGCCGTATATTTGCGTACGGTCAGCGTCAAGGCCCAGCCCCCGAGAGGCCGTATATTTGCGTACGGTCGGCGTCAAGGCCTAGTCCCCGAGAGGCCCGCATATTTGCATATGGTCGGCGTCAAGGCCCAGCCCCCGAGAGGCCGCATATTTGCCTACAGTCGGGGTCAAGGCCCAGCCCCCGAGAGGCCACATATTCGCCTACGGTCGGGGTCAAGGGGTTAATGAATTTTAGTGCACACAAACACAATATAAAACCCATTTTTTTTGTGAATTATAAAAGAAGATATTCAATAGAGAAGATGGGACTTTCAGGGTGCATGAACATGGATACCAAACATATTAAAAAGTTATATAATTTTTATTTTGTATTTTTGTAAAAAACACAACAAAAAAGGAAAAAATACAGAAACATAAAAGCAATTTCAGTACTAAGAGTAAAACTGAGATTCAGACTTGGTTATGTAATTGTAGTTACTCCCTACGTGTTTCGCCCTCACGGGCTTCTTCAGGGGGGATTTTTTTTTAAGAAATTGCAACCGAAACACGTAGGGAGTAACTACAATTACATAACCAAGTCTGAATCTCAGTTTTACTCTTAGTACTGAAATTGCTTTTATGTTTCTGTATTTTTTCCTTTTTTGTTGTGTTTTTTACAAAAATACAAAATAAAAATTATATAACTTTTTAATATGTTTGGTATCCATGTTCATGCACCCTGAAAGTCCCATCTTCTCTATTGAATATTTTCAATTTTAAGGAATGTGGTGCAATAATCATATCTGATCGCCCGCTCGCCACTTTGCTGTTACTATAAAAGATGTTCCACCGAGTAAATAGATACCAAACACGTCATGCTTTAAAACTGCGCATGCCCGCGGAACAGCAACGAACTCCAGGACATTCGGTTCTCCACAGGCGACACCTTTGCAGGTCACCAGTTTGGAGTTACAGAGGAGGTCTGGTGATAGAATCATTGCTCATGCTATGACATTCGCAGCGATACCGCACATGTGGTGCGATCACTGTTTAAATATGCGCGTGGGACCTACCTGCACGTTTGCATTTGTGCATGAGCATTGGGGGATGGGGATGTTTTAATTTTTTTTAATCAACTTTATTGTTATCGCAAAGGGATACAAAGAAGGGAAAATGTTGATTCCGGGAAGATGCCCGGAGCTGGGACGTGGTACATTCTGTATGAAGCTGTACTCCGTGTTGTATGTTCTGCACACAGGGCACTAATAATGATTTACACATGACCACCCTTTTCTACCACGTGCTGCTTAGACCGGGGGTGTCAAGCTGCTTAGACCAGGGGTGTCGAGCTCAAATTCACCGGGGGGGCCGCATCAGCATTATGGTTGCCCTCTAAGACTAGATGTCCAAAGCACCCCACCCCCCCTTCCATCAGATGTCAAGAGCCCCCCCCCCCCCCTTTACCATCAGAAGTCAAGAGTCCCCAACCCCCCCTAGTTTATTTCACAGTGCAACCCCCTTACCTTGTGCTGTTGCTGGGAAAATGCTGGAGGCGGAGCTGGGATGCAGAAAGTTCAGGGTCTGGAGGAGGACCACAGGAGGGCTGCAGTCAGCTGCTGGAATTTGCTGAATGCTGAGACAAGGGGGTGCTGCGCCTGCTTAGACCAGGTGAGGCAGAGACGAGGGATTGCTGCGGCTGCTCAGACCAGGGGAGGCGGAGACGAGGGGGTGCTGCGGCTGCTCAGACCTCCCCTGCGGCTACACAGACAAGTGGAGGCAGAGACGAGGGGGTGCTGCGGCTGCTCAGACCAGGGGAGGCAGAGATGAGGGGGTGCTGCGGCTGCTGAGACCAGGGGAGGCGGAGATGAGGGGGTGCTGCGGCTGCTGAGACCAGGGGAGGCAGAGACGAGGGGGTGCTGCAACTGCTCAAACCATGGGAGGCAGGGACGAGGGGGTGCTGCGGCTGACCGCTGAACACTGACAGGGGGTCGCACCCCTCCACCTCCATCCAACACTGACAGAGGGTCTCCCCCCTCCATCCAACACTGACAGGGGGTCTCATCCCTCCCCCTCCATCCAACACTGATGGGGTCTCACCCCTCCCCCTCCATCCAACACTGACAGGGGGTCTCACCCCTCCCCCTCCATCCAACACTGACAGGGGGTCTCATCCCTCCCCCTCCATCCAACACTGACAGGGGGTCTCACCCCTCCCCCTCCATCCAACACTGACAGGGGGTCTCACCCCTCCCCCTCCATCCAACACTGACGGGGTCTCACCCCTCCCCCTCCATCCAACACTGACAGGGGGTCTCACCCTCCCCCTCCATCCAACACTGACAGGGGGTCTCACCCCTCCCCCTCCATCCAACACTGACAGGGGGTCTCACCCCTCCCCCTCCATCCAACACTGACAGGGGGTCTCACCCCTCCCCCTCCATCCAACACTGACAGGGGGTCTCAACCCTCCCCCTCCATCCAACACTGACAGGGGGTCTCACCCCTCCCCCTCCATCCAACACTGACAGGGGGTCTCACCCCTCCTTCTCCATCCAACACTGACAGGGGGTCTCACCCCTCCCCCTCCATCCAACACTGACAGGGGGTCTCACCCCTCCTTCTCCATCCAACACTGACAGGGGGTCTCACCCCTCCACCTCCATCCAACACTGACAGGGGGTCTCACCCCTCTCCCTCCATCCAACACTGACAGGGGGTCTCAACCCTCCCCCTCCATCCAACACTGACAGGGGGTCTCACCCCTCCTTCTCCATCCAACACTGACAGGGGGTCTCACCCCTCCCCCTCCATCCAACACTGACAGGGGGTCTCACCCCTCCTTCTCCATCCAACACTGACAGGGGGTCTCACCCCTCCACCTCCATCCAACACTGACAGGGGGTCTCACCCCTCCACCTCCATCCAACACTGACAGGGGGTCTCACCCCTCCACCTCCATCCAACACTGACAGGGGGTCTCACCCTCCCCCTCCATCCAACACTGACAGGGGTCTCCCCCCTCCCCCTCCATCCAACACTGACAGGGGGTCGCACCCCTCCCTCCATCCAACACTGACAGGGGGTCGCACCCCTCCACCTCCATCCAACACTGACAGGGGGTCTCACCCCTCCACCTCCATCCAACACTGACAGGGGGTCTCACCCCTCCCCCTCCATCCAACCACTGACAGGGGGTCTCCCCCCTCCCCCTCCATCCAACACTGACAGGGGGTTGCACCCCTCCTCCTCCATCCAACACTGACAGGGGGTCGCACCCCTCCACCTCCATCCAACACTGACCAGGGGGTCTCACCCCTCCACCTCCATCCAACACTGACAGGGGGTCTCACCCCTCCACCTCCATCCAACACTGACAGGGGGTCTCACCCCTCCACCTCCATCCAACACTGACAGGGGGTCGCACCCCTCCACCTCCATCCAACACTGACAGGGGGTCTCACCCCTCCACCTCCATCCAACACTGACAGGGGGTCTCACCCCTCCCCCTCCATCCAACACTGACAGGGGGTCTCACCCCTCCACCTCCATCCAACACTGACAGGGGTCTCACCCCTCCCCCTCCATCCAACACTGACAGGGGGTCTCACCCCTCCACCTCCATCCAACACTGACAGGGGGTCTCACCCCTCCACCTCCATCCAACACTGACAGGGGTCTCACCCCTCCACCTCCATCCAACACTGACAGGGGGTCTCACCCCTCCCCCTCCATCCAACACTGACAGGGGGTCTCCCCCCTCCCCCTCCATCCAACACTGACAGGGGGTCGCACCCTCCTCCTCCATCCAACACTGACAGGGGGTCGCACCCCTCCTCCTCCATCCAACACTGACAGGGGGTCGCACCCCTCCCACCTCCATCCAACACTGACAGGGGGTCTCACCCCTCCACCTCCATCCAACACTGACAGGGGGTCTCACCCCTCCCCCTCCATCCAACACTGACACAACTATTTGGCTTTAGTTCTACATTAATATCTTCCCCAGCAATGAATCGATGATAAAAGGTTGCACCCCCCCCCCCCCCATGAAATGATACGTATTTTGCTGGAGTTATCCTTTAGGACGATTGTCATGACTACAGCTGCTGCCTTCCTCTGGATCCACTGTGGGGGAGGATTATAACTTCTGCCTTCCTCTGGATCCACTGTGGGGGAGGATTATAACTTCTGCCTTCCTCTGGATCCACTGTGGGGGGAGGATTATAACTTCTGCCTTCCTCTGGATCTACTGTGGGGGGAGGATTATAACTTCTGCCTTCCTCTGATCCACTGTGGGGGGAGGATTATAACTTCTGCCTTCCTCTGGATCCACTGTGGGGGAGGATTATAACTTCAGCCTTCCTCTGGATCTACTGTGGGGGGAGGATTATAACTTTTACCTTCCTCTGGATCCACTGTGGGGGGAGGATTATAACTTTTACCTTCCTCTGGATCCACTGTGGGGGAGGATTATAACTTCTGCCTTCCTCTGGATCCACTGTGGGGGGAGGATGATAACTTCTGCCTTCCTCTGGATCCACTGTGGGGGAGGATTATAACTTTTACCTTCCCTCTGGATCCACTGTGGGGGGAGGATTATAACTTTTGCCTTCCTCTGGATCCACTGTGGGGGGAGGATTATAACTTCTGCCTTACTCTGGATCCACTGTGGGGGAGGATTATAACTTCTGCCTTCCTCTGGATCCACTGTGGGGGGAGGATTATAACTTCTGCCTTCCTCTGGATCCACTGTGGGGGAGGATTTATAACTTTTGCCTTCCTCTGGATCCACTGTGGGGGAGGATTATAACTTCTGCCTTCCTCTGGATCCACTGTGGGGGGAGGATTATAACTTCTGCCTTCCTCTGGATCCACTGTGGGGGGAGGATTATAACTTCTGCCTTCCTCTGGATCCACTGTGGGGGGAGGATTATAACTTCTGCCTTCCTCTGGATCCACTGTGGGGGGAGGATTATAACTTCTGCCTTCCTCTGGATCCACTGTGGGGGAGGATTATAACTTCTGCCTTCCTCTGGATCCACTGTGGGGGAGGATTATAACTTCTGCCTTCCTCTGGATTCACTGTGGGGGGAGGATTATAACTTCTGCCTTCCTCTGGATCCACTGTGGGGGGAGGATTTATAACTTTTACCTTCCTCTGGATCCACTGTGGGGGGAGGATTATAACTTTTTTTTTATGGTTGAACTGGATGGACTTTTGTCTTTTTTCAGCCAGACTAACTATGGACCTGTCATTTATAAAAGATCGATGTCTTTCCAGCTTCTCAGCCGCGAAGTCTCTGGGTACAAATGGCGGCCATGACACAATGCTGGAGATTACCATTAAACCTGTCGATGGCGTCCTGGCGCAGCCCTCCTGTGATCCCGCCGTCGATCCGCTCGTACGCGCAGCCTTCCGACTCCAGGAAATCTTCAAGTAAATCCAGCATTCTTGTCATCTGTAAAGAGAAGAGACAGCGATGACATCCTTCCGCGGAGGAGACGGCGCCATTTCTGTACGAAGGAACGCGGTATTCGGGGGAATCTCTGTGATCCGTGTCTAGACGGAGGAATACGGCTTGTCCCGTTCTCCATCAATCCAAGGATTTATTCCGGGTTCACACTGAGGCGGTGCGGAAATCTCAGCGTTTTCTGTGTGAATTCCACCCCACATCAGAATCGCACCCCGTTCATGCAAACCGCTGTGTATGTTAAGTCAACAACACCCCGAAATCGTTCCGCAAAACGCGGTGCGATGCGCAGAATCAAATAGGTGTGAATACCCGTGCGATCCGATTCTAGTGCGGACCCAAAAAAGGGTCCGGTATGTTTTTGGTGCGGTGCGATTTGAGCCACACAAAATGAACGACTCCGATCGCACCGCACACAAACCGCATGTGATTGGCACAGGAATGCGGTGCGGTTCCTGATCACGTGATATACCGCACCGCATGTATGTGAACCCGGGCTCAATGACATTCACAAAAACAAATAGGAAATGGACTGCAATTCTGACCACAGCCATTGGGGGGCTCCACTCGCAGTGTATTGGACGGATACAGCGCGTCTTTAACATTTCCGTAAATTTGGACCACCTCAGGAAAGGTCCCTTCCCCCACAGGTCACCCATCAGTGCCTCCTATCAGTGCTGCCCCCCCCCTCCTCTTCTAGTGTCACGGCTCTGAGCCCACTGACATCACACCCAAGATGGCGGCACCCAGCAGCGGTCTCAGGGCTGCCTGCACCGGGGACGACCCTACAGGCAGATAACACATAGAACCTGCTGAACGAACATATCATCTTAGGGTCAGTTTGGTAACAGAGTCTCTCTAACCCTTTTGCTGCCACTGACAGGGAATATGGCGTGATAGCCAAGTGTCCTCATCGGTGGCCATCCGGCTCATGGTGGCTTCAGGGACCAGAAGTGTCCCGTGGGCTCTGGTGAGCAGAACAATGGCTGTGATCAGTAGTGTAGGCCGAGACGCCAACCTCCAGACTTGAATATGGCGTGACAGCCGAGTGTCCCTCATCGGTGGCCATCCGGCTCATGGTGGCTTCAGTGACCAGAAGTGTCCCGTGGGCTCTGGTGAGCAGAACAATGGCTGTGATCAGTAGTGTAGGCCGAGACGCCAACCTCCAGACTTGAATATGGCGTGACAGCCGAGTGTCCCTCATCGGTGGCCATCCGGCTCATGGTGGCTTCAGGGACCAGAAGTGTCCCGTGGGCTCTGGTGAGCAGAACAATGGCTGTGATCAGTAGTGTAGGCCGAGACGCCAACCTCCAGACTTCACTGCAAGTTGCTTATTTCACAAAACGGTGCGATTTATCACACGGCTCAACAAATCCCACGCGCCAGGTCGCCATGGCAACTAGAAATTGCATCTTGGCGCCTAGGCTTTTGTCAGCCCATTTACTGTAGGCACCATGAAGACCCTCCTACCAGCCTCCTCACTGCTGCCCTTCCGTGTGCACTCATCATTCTCCGCCACGCCGCCCACCGTAGGGATGCCACCAAATCCCTATAAACCCAAACACTTATTAACCAGTTCCCTACCATGATAGAGCCGAAGGATGGCTACAGCGCGGTTGTCTGGTTCTGGGAGGGCGTCCATGGATGTCATTCTAGAACACGCCCTCTGTGCACCCCCAGTGGCACGCACCCAGCGCCGTCAGTGACTGTTGTGTCCTACGGACACAGCTAACAAGATCCCTGCGCTCAAATCCCAACAGCTAGTGCATGCATTTATCCATCAGGTGCTAAAGGGGTGACACCACATATTACCACCAGAAATTCTGAAGGACCCTCTGCACACTGCTATATACACTTCCCAGCAGACTCTGCAATACATGGGGATATTTGGGTCACACATATTGCAATACATGCTTAAGCTGGCCAACTGCGTGAACCTTGTAGCTCCCCCATTGTGTCCTTTTCCCCTATGTTGGCATTGTGTCCACAGTAGCATTTGCGTAAGCAGAGCAGAATAGGGACTGGCCAGAGAGGCAGAGCAGCGTAGGGACTGGCCAGAGAGGCAGAGCAGAGTAGGGACTGGCCATAGAGGCAGAGCGGAGTAGGACCGGCCATAGAGGGCAGAGCAGAGTAGGGACTGGCCAGAGAGGGATGACTTTGACACAGTTGGCCGGCTTAAGCATGTATTGCCATATGGTGACCCAAATGTCCTATTTATTGCAGAGTCTGCTGGGAAGGGTATATACCAGTGTGCAGAGGGCCCTTCAGAATTTCTACCACGGACACAGCTAATCACATGATACGGTAAATGGCCAATCACGGCGTCCAGCATAGCAGATCTCTGGAAAATGCAGTTGCCGGTTATCAGCTGCACTTTCCTCACACTGTCACAGCATGGGGAGAGTACTGCCGATCATCAGGGCACTGAAGATCAGTGCCCAACAGTGCTGCCCACCTGTGCCACCCACCTGTGCCCAGCAGTGCTGCCCACCTGTGCCCAGCAGTGCCACCCACCTGTGCCCAGCAGTGCCACCCACCTGTGCCCAGCAGTGCCACCCACCTGTGTCCTGCAGTGCCGCCCACCTGTGCCCAGCAGTGCCACCCACCTGTGTCCTGCAGTGCCCACCCACCTTTGTCCAGCAGTGCCGCCCATCAGTGCCTCCTATCAGTGCTGCCTATCCGTGCCACCTCATCAGTGCCGCCTCATCAGTGCCCATCAGTGCTGCCTATCCATGTCACCTCACCAGTGCCACCTCATCTGTGCCACCTCACCAGTGCCTCCTATCAGTGTCACCTCATCAGTGCTGCCTATCTCTGCCACCTCACCAGTGCCCTCCTATCAGTGCTGCCTATCCGTGCCACCTCATCAGTGCCCATCAGTGCTGCCTATCCATGTCACCTCATCAGTGCCGCCTATCTGTGCCACCTCACCAGTGCCTCCTATCAGTGTCACCTCATCAGTGCTGCCTATCCGTGCCACCTCACCAGTGCCTCCTATCAGTGCTGCCTATCCGTGCCACCTCATCAGTGCCTCCTATCCATGCCACCTCATCAGTGCCCATCAGTGCTGCCTATCCATGACCATCAGTGCTGCTATCCGTGCCACCTTATCAGTGCTGCCTATCAGTGTCCATCAGTGCTGCTTATCCGTGCACCTCATCAGTGCTGCCTATCCGTGCTACCTCATCAGTGCCCATCAGTGCTGCCTATCAGTGCAGCCTCATCAACACACATCAGTGAAGGAGAAAATTACCTGTTTGCAAAATTTTATAATAGACTTTACACAGCTAGCGTTATTAAACTGCCCCCCAGTGTGGGTGGAGCCTAACTGCCCCCAGTGTGGGTGGAGCCTAACTGCCCCCCAGTGTGGGTGGAGCCTTAGTAGGAACTTTGTTGTGAGCTATGTTGTGTCTAATAAATATGATTTTAATGTATTTTCTTGTGATAATTTAGATTTCGATTCAACTTTATTGTCATTGTGTACAGTCCATGTACAGAGCCAATGACATGCAGTCATCCAGCCAGAGGGCATAAATGGCCCATTTACAATAAATAACAATGTAACAAAATCGGGGTATGGAATACACAGTAATCCCATAATCGGTGCAATGAGAAGCGCATTCATGGATGAAATAATCAGTAATACAATATTGTCTGATTGGCCGGTCAATGCTTTCACAGCTACGGGGAAAAAACGATTTGTCAGTGTATTTGTACGGCTGAGAGACAGCTGTATTGTTGGCCCGATGGAAGGAGTATGAACAGTCCACGGTTCGGGTGAGAGGCCTCATTAACCTCCCTAGTGGTCTGATGATGTCAGGATTTCTGTGCTCAGAGTGGTACATTTTTTTGCATGGAAATATGTATTTTTTTTATTGTAGGCTGTAATTTCTAGGAATAACTCCCTGAGATCTGTCCAGACAAGAGTCTAGAAAACATCCCGGGGAGGATAAAAATGTGAAAAAGAAATCATAAATTATAATTTATTAAATAATCATAAAAAATACTATAATAATAAATGTAATTCAATAATATAATCACCAAAAACACTGAAAATGTGAAATATAGCGCCAAGTTCGCACATCGCTGAGCTCAGTCGCAGAATCGTTTTCAGTGTCTGATGAGGAAATTTCCCCCACCAATCATTATCACTCAATTCTGCAAGTGGTTCTGATTTACTATCGCTGTTCTCTAGTCGCTCTAAAACCGCGTCTGACCTAAAGGGACGCTTTTTGGACGCCGTGGACGTTTCTCAGTTTCCAGGCAGAAAGGGCGGTAAAAATGCAGGTAGGGCGCCGGACAAAGCACTCGGGACACAATGTATGTGAAATGGTTGGATACAGGAATGTTATACGATGTGATTTTAGTGAATGTCACCTTTTTCACATTTTTTAATTTCCCGCCAGTTCTGTCCCCCGTACGTCCCGACGCTCGCAGGGAACGGAACCTGGAAGACAGATGCCGGCATCGGCCGGAGGAGATTACAGGGGACACTGCAGGGGGGGACATCGCGGGAGCGCAGGACAAGGTAAGTGCTGGAGGGATCCAGACAGGGGCGTACTGACCATTTGGAAACTGCCCGAGGGCCCAGGGTCAGTAGGGGGCCCCATGAGATGCCCCTGGTACCTTTATCATAGGCTTTTTTGAGTTTGGGCAAGGACACAGGGGCCCCATGATCCCTTATTGCCTGGGGGCCCCATGAGTTGTCAGTCCGCCCCTGATCACAAAGCAGCGCTGCAGGGTATTCCCGAGTGTAGCTCGGGGGGGTTAGCGCTTCTGGTGCTGAAAGTTTACCCCGAGCTACCCTCGGGGGGGTTAATGATGCCCCTCACCCTTTGTACGCAGCGTTTTCTGTAAATGTCCTCCAAGGTGGAGAGCTGAACACCAGTCATTGGTTGGGAGGTGATCACCAGCCTCTGAAGGCTTGCGGTGTGAAGCGGTGCAGCTGCTGGACCACACTAAGATGTGAGGATGATCTCAATAAAACGACCACAAAAATTCTCCGACATCCTGCAGCACAGACGGGAACTTTTACGTTTCCTCAGAAAATATAGGCGCAGTTGTGCCTTCCTGATCAGGAGGGAAGAATTCAGAGACCGGCTGAGATCCTCCGAAATGTGGATTCCAAGAAAACGTAAAGCTTTTAGACGCTCAACAACAGCTCCATTGATGTAAATGTGAGTGTGGGTGTGATTACCGACTCCTCCGAAATCCACAATAATCTCCTGTCCTCATGGTGTTCAATTCCACGTTATTGTCCTCCCACCATGTGACTAGGTGTCCCATCTCCTCCCTGTAAGCCGGCTCATCCTTACCTCTGATCAGGACTACCACCATGATGTCATCAGCAAACTTAACCACTTCCGGTCCGGACACTTCCCCCCCTTCCAGTCCAGACACTTTCCCCCCCTTCCGGTCCGAACACTTCCCCCCCTTCCAGTCCAGACACTTTTCCCCCCCTTCCAGTCCGGACACCTCCCCCACTTCCAGTCCGGACACTCCCCCCCCCTTCCAGTCCGGACACTTCCCTCCCCCCTTCCGGTCCGGACACTTCCCCCCCTTCCGGTCCAGACACTTTCCCCCCTTCCGGTCCAGACACTTTCCCCCCCTTCCGGTCCGAACACTTCCCCCCCTTCCAGTCCGGACACTTTCCCCCCCTTCCAGTCCGGACACCTCCCCCCACTTCCAGTCCGGACACTCCCCCCCCTTCCAGTCCGGACACTTCCCTCCCCCCTTCCAGTCCGGACACTTCCCTCCCCCTTCCAGTCCCGGACACTCCCCCCCCCTTCCAGTCCGGACACTTTCCCCCCCTTCCAGTCCGGATACTCCCCCCCCCCTTCCAGTCCGGATACTCCCCCCCCCTTCCAGTCCGGACACTTTCCCCCCCTTCCAGTCCGGACACTTTCCCCCCCTTCCAGTCCGGACACTTTCCCCCCCTTCCAGTCCGGACACTTTCCCCCCCTTCCAGTCCGGACACTTTCCCCCCCTTCCAGTCCGGACACTTTCCCCCCCTTCCAGTCCGGACACTTTCCCCCCCTTCCAGTCCGGACACTTTCCCCCCCTTCCAGTCCGGACACTTCCCCCCCCCCCTTCCAGTCCGGAAACTTCCCCGCCCTTCCAGTCCGGACACTTTCACCCCCTTCCAGTCCGGACACTTTCCCCCCCCTTCCAGCCCAGACATTTTCACCCACTTCAAGTCTGGACACTTTCCCCCCTTCCAGGGTCTCCCCACCTCTCTAAATTGAGCTGTGTTCCATGGGCCCCCCACCCAAAGTGAGCTGTGTTCCATGGGCCCCCCACCCAAAGTGAGCTGTGTTCCATGGGCCCCCCACCCAAAGTGGACTACTGTCACAATAAATATCGGGAATATTTGTCCTTTTCTCTAAGTTCATTGACGGACACGGCCTCTTCATATCCTCAGCTATACTGCCCCCTACGGGAGTAGGACACTAGGCATAAAAAAAAGAAGCTGAGCGATTCCTATGGGCGGTCCAGTGGACAGTAAACCCCTCCCTGATATAGGCAGCTCAGTCAGTCACAATACAAGGAGGAGTGGGTGCCGTGCCGCCAATGAACTCGGAGAAAGGGATTTTACGGTAACAAAACACCCTTTTTTCTCTTTCATTCATTCACGGACACGGCCTCTTCATATTCTCAACCAAAGGGACGTTCCAAAGCAGTGTCTCAAAGAGGGGTGGTAAAAAAGGAAGAGCATGCAACAACCACCAAACAGCGACCTGCAAAACCTGCGGCTGAAACACTGACCTGAAGACACCCAACTTCATATAAAATGGCAAAGATGCACAGAGACAACACAAAAGCTGCCTACAAGTTTGGGACACAGACGCCTGATGTGGAAATCCCCAAGAGTCGCCTTAGTAGAGTCCACCATGGTGAGGATGGGAAGAGTCCTACCCTTCATGGTGAGAACTCGACAACCGTCTGCCCTGAGACAGAGAGTAATGGTAGCAGAGGAGGTCTTTAGGTTCTATTGGGGCTGTCCTCCGAAAGGAACTGCAGCAGACAGGTACACACAAACTGTGCACCCCCCCAGGATGGGAAGACCATGGATACAAGGAAGACAGGACCAATTTCCTCATTCAGGTGAAGGGTGGACACCACCTTTGGAGGGTAGGAGGGATATGGACGGAGAACCACCTCATCCCTGTGTAAGACCAAATAAGGAGCCTCAGAGAGGCAAGAACAAGACCGCCAGCTCCGACCCCAGGCATACGGGAGCGACAACAACCAAACGAAAAAATGGGCAACCTCCTGAGACACAGGTAGCAAAAAGATCTCCAAGAGCGGAGATTCTTGAAGAACCAGAGAACCAGGTTCAAGCCCCATAGTGGAGGGGGACATCGCCCAAAAAGAGCAACATATACAACTCCTGGGATGAAGACAAAGGTCCAAAGGACTTCCAAAGGAAAAATCACAATCAAGGCCAATGTCTGATCCATGCCCCCAGAGAAAAAAAAATAGAATCCGAGCCCGAGAGGGGACATGGGTGCAGGTCTGCTGCCTCACACCAAGAGCGAAATTACACGCCTTCAACATGGTGGGAAATACAAAGTCAGGCAACCCCTAGAGCCTGGCATTTGATAGCCAGCTTACAAGGCCAGCGATGGTAGAGCATGGTGGAAGATTGGTCCATGAAACTAAAGATCGCCGTATAGAGGAAGCCATCCAGGGACGCCTGCGACCAGCCACACCATATTGGCATATCAGGATCACCAAGGTCAACCCAGAGCATTAGAAAGCCTGGAGACCCCTTCGACCCTTACCCTGTGTGGGAGTGGGAAAGGTGTAAAAGAGGCAGTAATGGCACCAGCTGACCATTCCTTGCAACCCCTAGGGTATCTCACATCTCAACATGAATCTTGACCGTTGCTGTGGACATGAGGGGCCAACAAATCGACAAGCAATGTACTCCACAGCAGGCAAATTTGAGGAAACAGAGGTACAGAGACCACTCTCCTTGATCCAGTTCAGGATGACAGAGGTAGTCCACCTACCATGTATCCATGTCCAAAATGTGAACAGCAGAGAGAACTGACATGAGAAGATCTGCTCAATGATAAAGCGTGAGGATTCCAGCACTGCTGCCGAGCTGCTTGACTTGCCTTGATAAAGGACCTAGGCCACTGCCATGGAATTTTCTGACTAGATCCTGACTGGGAGCCCTTGAAGAAGCTCCATCCAATGAATTAGACAAAGCCCGATCATCGTAAATCTCCAGGCCATCCATAGGTAGTCGACAAATCTCGCTTTTATTGGCCCTAGGCCAACTTCGAACCCAGAACCAGCCAGACAGGCTGGCAGCTGTTGGGACCACTGTCCACAGGAGGGAAAAAAGGACTCCCTGGCCCAAGAGTAGACGACCAAAGCCCCCTGAGAAAGAAAGCCCCAGACAAGTGTCCCACATGAATCTGCCTGTCCAAAGACACAGAAGCATCCTGCTTGGACAGGACTGCAGAATACTCTTAAGGAACTGCGCATACGGAACCACCGTGAAGGTGGACCCCATGATGCTGAGAACCTGCATGCAAAAAGCAAGGAAGACCTGAGGGACAGCAACAGCAGAACCAGTCCAGAGTTCCTGAAGCTTGTCCAGTGGGAGGAACACCATGGCCAGCTCAGATTTGAGGATCAGCCCCAGACAATCTAGATGTCAGGTTGGGGTCAAAGCAGACATCTTCTGGGGGAACACCCAGCTGACACCTGCAGACTGCACATGTTGAACGGCACATTATCCGACAATAAGACTCTGCTTGACGGAGGAGGTCGTGCAGAAAGCCCATCACGGCAATTCCTGGCCATCACAGCAAGGCCAGAAACTGGAGCCAGCACCCCAGGAGCAGAGGGGTACAACCTGATAACGCCTGTCCCTGACCACACAGTGCAGGCCTTCAGCAAGGATGGGAACATGTAAATAAGCATCCATCATGTGCATGGAGACCAGGAAACTCCCTGATAAAGGGAGGCCAACATCAAGTAGATTTATGTCATCAGGAACCTCTGTAAGTTTCCCAAAGCAATGCAGGTCTTGAGATCCAGTATTGGACGGGCACCTTCCCTCTTCGGAATAGATTGGTAACAACCCTAAAAAACTCTGGAACTGGGGCAATCATGCCTTAGAGGGGCAGACCCTGCTACGCCCCGTAAAGCGGCCAGAGATAGGAAGCAGAGTGCTGCAGACTGTAGGAAGGAACATGTCTGGCAGAGTGGAAGGAAAATCTATCCTGTGGCCTGAAGGAACCCAGCCGCAGACCCATGAATTGGGAGAGAGCCATGATTCGTGCACCAGTGAAGTCAACCACTCCAACTGAAAACCTGGGAGGGGGCAACGCTAAATGCCGTGGTGCGGGCTGAGTAGGCTGGTGAGACCAGGAGCAGCAATGCAATCTGCAGGAGCCTGGATAGGCTAGAATCTCTAGTCTCCGGATCTATGAATTGAAAAACTGCTGAGGGCAGAGAGGAAGGAGTCCTGCTTACGGAGCCGCTGTGTCCTAGTCCTGGAAAGGGGGAGAGGGGAGCTCTTCCCACTTGTAAAATTCTTGAAGGAGACCTTCTCACCCCAGAAGATGAGATCGGTCCTGGCCTTCGTGGGGCGTTTTAGTCTGAAGACCAGCACTTGAAGTGTTACTAAAGGTTTTGGCTCCTCCCCCCCTGAGCAGTACCCCATAGCAAGCTGTTTGCTATGGTGGCACTTTTCGCCAAGCCCCTCTCTCTGCGTCCATAAGACACAGCACAGTGGGACTTGGCCCCGCCCCCTCCTCACAGGCCAATTGCTCCCGTTGCTGTGTCTCAGCCAATGAGGAGGGGGAGACCCGGGAAAGCTGAGTCTCCTGTGCACATCGGTGGACTGAGATCGGCTCAGGTTAGTATTGGGGGTGCTGGGGGGGGGCGCTGTACACAGTTTTTTACCCTCATACATACAATACACGAAGGTGAACAAAACATAAGCCTTTACAACCACCTCTGGACCAGAAGAACGCCGATGGACTACCATTACGGCACGGAGCTTGGCAGCAATGGGGCTGTATCTATGGATGCATCACACATGCACTGGGGGGCAATGTGACAGAGCAATGGGGCCCCCCATAAGGAACGCTCACAGACCGCCCTTGGAGCCATGACCTTGCAGTTGACCGGCTCCATGTCCAGGAAGGGAACGAGGAATCTACTTACCAATTCAGGCAGCCCAGCCCGGCTGCTGATTGAAGATCCCAAAGAAGGGGGGTAATATCTATGGAGGCAAGGAGGTCCCGGCAGGGAGATGTCCTCCCTCCTACACTAGGCAGAAATCACTGAGCAGCCTATAGCAGGGAGGGGTTTACTGTCCACTGGGACCGCCCACAGGCGGCGCTCAGCTTCCTTTTTCTGCCTAATGTCCTACTCCTGTAGGGGGCAGTATAACCCTATGGTTGTGAATATGAAGAGGCCGTGTCCGTCAATGAAGAGATAGA